>NC_056738.1:341671648-341714506 GCF_019279795.1 Protopterus annectens | reverse complement strand
AAGCTGTCATTTTGGTAATCTTTATGAATTTTTGGCACTCCTACAATAGTCGCCATGTATGGATGCTCTACTTTCATATACTTTAATACATCCAAAGTAATTCTACCATCTAATAGCATGTCCTCCAGAAATAAGTCTATTCACCTGTATCCTATATTAATTTCATTTAATGAAATAGATGTATAGTTTCCAGAAGTTACTAAAATATTCAATATTTTGTTAGTATAAGCATCTTGATTGTAGATAACAATCCCACCCCCCTTATCTGGCTTCATTATTCTAATTGACCTGTCCTCTGTAATATCATTTAGTAGATTTAACTCATTTTCATTCATATTTGTTTTCCTATATATTCCCTTGTGAACATGATTTTTTAACATATATATATGTCTCTGGTTACTAACTTTTCATATAACCCTATGTAAGGATTACTTGGAGGAATATATGAACTTTTTTTCTTAATTTTTTCAATAGCTTCATTCTTATTAGGTTCGTTCCGAAAATGCAATGCTAAATTAAGATTCCTTAAATATTTTTTAATTTCAATAATGCTGCCCACCACTCTAAACTGGTTATTTGGCACATATTTCATCCCTTTTGAGAATAATGTAAAATATTCATTAGTAATTATTTTATCAGTATAATTATATACATAGAAATCCTTTTTTTGATTAATAATTTTATCTGAATCTAAATTACTATTATCTTCACTTAGTTCTCTTCTCTTATTGTTGTCACTACTATGTTCATGCTGCAACAATTCATTTACATTAAATGTTAGTACTTCCCCCTCCATCCTCCCTGTGGAGGGTTGTGGTACTCTTCTTGGCCCCATCTTTGGTTTGCCGAGAAGTCCTTCAAGGATGCATCTGCAGTCCTAACATATGGGTTGTCCTGCCTCAGGCAGCCCTTCGGTCGGCCGGATTCCAAAGTCTGGGTCTGGCCTCGGCTGATGTCGCACTTCACCCGACGTCATAGCTGCTGTGGTATAAAGGCATCAGCCAACGCCATTTTCCTCGGTCTTTCTTGCCGCGCGGTGCCCGAAGCAGAAGCTGTTCGCAAGTGCCGGTCGGTCAGATCCAGAGATTCCTACTACCGAAGACTTCTAAAAAGCTAAGTACCCCGTTGGGGACTCTCTCTTGCCTCAGCTGATGTCAGACAAAGTAAATAATTGTTTAACTTGTGGGAAACAAATACCTCATAAGGATTTCCACTCTTACTGCCTTCCTTGCTTAGGCCCAGACCACGACGTATCAGCTTGTCTAGCCTGTGCTTCCTTCAACCGACGGACGCTTAGACGTCGGTCGGAGTTTGCAGAGGAGTTTTTTTGGTCCCGCTTTTGCATACAAAATGCCGTCGGAGACTCCAACTACACAATTAGCTAAAAAGCGCAAGGAAAAGGACCGACACTCGCGGTCCGCGGTTTCAGCTGAAACCACGGTTAGGCCAACCGCGAGTGTCTCTGTTTCGGCTGAAACAGAGTCCTCTGTTCTTCCATCAGCCGAAAGCATGCTTCCGATAGCCGAGGCCTCACAGAGCATGGCTGAATCTGCTACTGAAATTACTGCTACAGAAGCAGACACCCAGGATTTGTCAGACACTATTCCTTTAGACATATCTACCCCTGCACGTGGGGCTGCTAGACCCCCTGCTTCTATGTCTATCAAGGCCTTTTCCAGGGCTAAAGCAGCTAAATCTTCTAAGGCCTTACCTGCTAAAACTCCCTCACACAGGCCTACCTCTAGTTCCCAAATACTCAGCCTGGCTGAGGATCTTATTTCTTTTGATCAGGGGATCACAACCTCACCCAGACAGGGCCTCTCAACCCCCTCCAGATAAGAGGCCTAGGACTGAACCCCCGGAACCTGTCTCTACAGACTATTCCTCGGATGACTCAGATATTTCAGACCATCAGGAAGGCCCATATTCTCCTTATGAGGATTCGGATGCAGAAGACTCCATTCCTTCTGCTTCTCCTCCTGAAGAATTTTCTTTTGGGGAAACCCTACATGCTATGAGGGAACACTTCCAATGGCAGGGCCAGGATTTTTCAGATTCAAGGAAAAGGCTAAGGACATTTTTACACTTACCACAGCATAGGCCTTTAGCCATTCCTCCAGTACTAACAGTTGTTGATGATGCATATAATGATGCCTGTACTGCCCCTGATTCTCTTCCTCCGGCCCCTGCCAAGCATGGCCGATATTACAGAGTCCCGGACTCACACTACCATTTGTATAAGGCTCCTGTTGCAGACCCTGAAACCATTTCACAGGGCCCTAAAGGTGTGGCAACTGCCTCTGCCAAAAACCCTCTTCCCTCTGAAAGGGAATCTAGAGCATTAGAGAGATGGGGTAAAAAGGTTTATACTTATGCTACTCTTTCGGCCAGGGCCTTAAACTGTCAATTTCACATGATTCACATGATTCAGTACCAGGAATTTTTGTTAGACCAGCTAAATAAAAAAACTGTCCTCTCCTGAACCTATAGACCGCAAGTCCCTTCAGGATTTGGTACATAACTCAGCAGGTCAGTAACCATTTCTTAAAATGTGGCTATGATGCACTGGAGGCTTCCTTTAGATCAGCTATGACTGCAACAGTGATTTGAAGGCATGCCTGGTTAAAAGAACAATCCTTACCAGACCATGTTAAGTCAAAACTCCTAGATGCTCCTATGGAGAAACAAAGTTTGTTTGGCTCCCCTGCACAGGAGGTTCTAAAGAAAGTGGAAGAAAAAGCAAAATCTGTCCAAACAGTCAAGGATTTCTTACAGGTCCAACCTCCGAGGTTTAGCAGAAATTGGCCTTCGAAGAATTGGTCCTTTCCAGACACCTCCAGAGCACAGAGAGGCAGAAATAGACGCCCAAGAGGCAGAGGTCAATCTAGGGGTGCCTACAGGGGACGTCAGTGGCAACCTGCCAACCAGAGAAGTGCTGCCACAGATTCAACTACAACCACTTCCACAGGACAGACACAATGACTTGGCTCTGGTTCCGCCTACCAGGGAACAACTGGAAGCACCCTTAGGCGGAAAGCTAGCCTTATTTTCCGACAACTGGCATTGCATTACAGGAGACAAATGGACTTTACAAACAATAGACAAGGGCTACAGGTTTCACTTCCACACTCTACCAAAAAAGAGAGGAATGCCAAACCTACCACCAAGCCAAAAAACAGAGGCTCAAAGACAAATCAGCAACTTACTAAGGATGAGAGCTATAGAAAAGGTACCACCTATGGAACAAGGCCAAGGATTTTACTCCAGGCTTTTCCTTGCATCAAGAAAAGAAAATCAATGGAGACCTATTCTCGACTTGTCCGCTCTGAACACATACCTAATTGTTCCAAAATTCAAAATGCTGACCCTCCAGCAACTTCTTCCCATGCTGGGCAAGGAGTCTTGGCTGGTGACTCTAGATCTCAAGGAGGCATACCTGCACGTCCCTATACGACCAGATTGCAGAAGACACCTCAGATTTCTTGCAGGATCAGAGCATTATCAATTCTCAGCATTGACCTTTGGCTTATCTACTGCGCCCAGAGTGCTCACGAAATGCCTGGCATCAGTAATTGCTCATTGCAGGCTTCAGGGAATTCAAATTTACCCATACCTGGACGACTGCCAAATACAAGCGGACAACAAGGCAAAATTAACAAAAGATTTGGAAAATGTCATACAACTGTTGCAAGCCTTGGGATACACAGTCAACATGCAAAAGTCAAGACTAGTACCATCCCAAAGGATAACATTTTTGGGTGCAGAACTGGATACATCAACTCAGATGGCTTTTCTCACAGAAGAAAAACAAAAGCAACTACCAGTCTATTTCATGACATTAACAACACAAACTCAGCTTACTGCAAGGAAAGTCCTGCAAGCCCTGGGTTACATGGCATCCTGCATAATATTGATTCCGCATGCCAGGCTGCATATGAGAAAGTTGCAATGGTACCTAAGGAATGTATGGTCTCAACACAAGCACAGTCTAGAAGCCCAGATTCCAATAATTCCATGCCTGAAACAAGAATTCCTGTGGTGGGCTCAGGCCTGTCAGTTGAACAGAGGATTGCCTTTCCACAAACCACATCCAAGCCAGACCATCACCACGGACGCCTCAGACCTAGGCTGGGGGGCACACATAGTGGACAAGTGTATACAAGGCCTATGGACCCAAGACCAGCTGAATCTACACATAAATCTAAAGGAGATGCTGGCAGTGAAACATGCAATCCAGGCATTCAGACCACTCCAACAAGGTCACCTGCTGATAAGGACGGACAATACCACAGTCATGTGGTACATCAACAAACAGGGAGGTACACACTCATATCCTCTATGCCGGATGGCAATGGACCTGTGGAATGTGGCCCTGAATCTCAACATTCAACTACAGGCCAGATTTGTACCAGGAAAAGAAAATTCACTAGCAGACACCTTAAGCAGAACTACCACGGATGCTCACGAATGGATGCTGCATCCAGATATCTTCAAAGCCATAACAAAGAAATGGGGACTGCCAGAGATGGACCTGTTCGCCTCCCCACACAACCACCAATTGAAGAAATTCTGCACAAGAGCATACCACCCACTTGCCTGGAGGGTGGACTCCCTTTCCTTCAGCTGGAAAAACCTGGCAGCATATGCATTCCCACCTCTTCCTTTGATGTACAAAGTCCTACTGAAGATCAAAGAGGATCAGCCAAGGGTAATCCTGATAGCTCCTGACTGGCCGAGGCAACATTGGTACCCGCTACCGAGAAGCATGTCTCGGACACACGCATGGCCTCTACCTCTATGTCCCTTACTTCTAACACAGAACAACTACAAGATCCTACATCCAAACCTGAAAACACTGCAGCTAGCTGCTTGGAATATTGCATAAAACAAAATAAACCAGATTTATCTCAGAGGGTTAAGGACATTATCCTGGAGGCACGCAGACCCTCCACAAGGAAAACTTATTCAGCCAAATGGAAAAGATACCTCATTTGGAGTGCAGCAAAGGGAGAAAATGTCTCATTGGCAAACATAGCACACATCCTGGAATACTTAGCAGAACTGTTCCACAATGGCCTGTCCTACTCCTCCATTAAGATTCATGCATCAACAATTTCAGCAGAATACAACATGGATCCTCCTGTCTTCTCTCATCCACTACTCGGGCAGTTCTTGAGAGGAATCAAAAATGTAAAGCCTCCAAGGAAACCACCTTTACCTACATGGGATCTCAACTTTGTGCTGGAAAAGTTAACACTTCCCCCTTTTGAACCAGCAGCAACAGCAGACTTACAGTTCTTATCTTGGAAAACTGCTTTCCTGCTAGCGATCACTTCAGCAAGAAGGGTATCTGAGTTACAGGCATTATTGACAGTACAGCCCTTCCTTATCTTCCATCAGGATAGAGTGTCTCTGAGAACTAACCCTACTTTTATGCCAAAAGTGGTCTCCAGCGTATCATTGAACCAAGCGATTCATTTACCTACATTCTTCCCCAACCCACAGAACAGGGGGGAAAGACTACTACATACCTTGGATGTGCACAGACAATTACGCTACTATCTGGACAGAACTAAGACCAACAGAAAAACTGACCAGCTTCTGGTAGCATATGCAACAGGAATGCAAGGAAAAGCAATTTCAAAACAGACCATCTCAAAATGGATAGGAAATTGCATTAGTTTTGCTACTCCTTTCATGGAAAGACAACTCCTGAAAATATCAGACCTCACTCCACAAGAGCTACAGCCACCACTACAGCTTTCCTACGAGGAGTGGCTACCAAAGACATTTTAGAAGCTGCTACTTGGAGCTCCGTGCATACATTTGCCAAGCATTATAATCTTCCTTTATACTCCATATCCCGAGCAGGTTTTGCAACTGCTGTTTTGCAAGGGATCTTGACTACACCATCTTTATCTTAGTGCCTCCTCCCCCAGTTTGGCTATGGTATTCTACCCATATGTTAGGACTGCAGATGCATCCTTGAAGGACATAGTACAGTTTTGTACCTACCATAAATGTAGATGTCCGATAGGTATGCATCTGCAGTCAGGATTACCCACCCTCCTTCCCCTCTGTGGTATTCCTAGGGTACTTACCCCTCTTTTAGCTAGCTGGGGGAATTTATTATGGTGTATTTGTTTGTATGTATATATATATATATATATATATATATATATATATATATATATTTTTTTTTTTTTTTTTATCTCTACTGTTTGGATTTATTTGCATTTATCCAAATTTAGCCTTCCTAGAGGGCACCTGGCACCTGGGGCAAGAAACACTGAGGAAAATGGCGTTGGCTGATGCCTTTATACCACAGCAGCTATGACGTCTGGTGAAGTGCGACATCAGCCGAGGCCAGACCCAAACTTTGGAATCCGGCCGACCGAAGGGCTGCCTGAGGCAGGACAACCCATATGTTAGGACTGCAGATGCATACCTATCGGACATCTACATTTATGGTAGGTACAAAACTGTACTTTTTCCCTCCATTCCCATTTTCTCACACCATTCATTTTCCTTGGTTGATTCCTTCCCTCCTGAAAATTTACATTATTGCCATGTGAATCATAATAATTCTCCTTATTATTAAATCTATTATTATTTCCATATCCCTTTCTCCATTGGTATGCCGTCTTGTTTTTATAATCATTGATGTCCCTTGCTAGTTTATTATATTTTCTTTGTATAGTACTTTCAGCTGTCCTATTCACCTCTCCAAATTGCTTTTGATACAAATTTTTCCACTGTTCAAACAATAGATCATCACAAATAGATTTATTTAACTTTTCCACTTTATCAATATATACACACAGTTTTTCATCATTTTTCTTTAAAAGCATTTTCATAAATTCAAAACCAAATTGGTCAAACAGTTTTTCAAAATCATTACAATTTTGTTCATCCAACTCAATTCCCATGGGAATTTTTAAAAAATAAAGTCCTTTTGGCACAATATGCATAGTTAAACATTAAGATAGGCATTATCAACCTTAATGCCCCTAATTATATTAAGGTATTTGTCCATTTGGTAAATCATATCACGCACAGTACCATTACTACCATCAATGTGCTTAGCTGCTGGTTTAGCTTCCTTTTTGTACATTTTGATCAAAACATATGTCAAAAGTAATAAAATTGTCCAAATAGTTCATTTCATTGTTCCCCATATTGAACATATTAACATTGCTTTTAGTACGAGGACTAGAGCTTGTTTGCACAGTACCTGATTTGCTCTGAGTTCCATTTACAACCGATGTGTATGTTTTCCCAGTCATAGCCCTTTTAGGTTTGGTGCCCGTACGTTTGGATTCTTCATCTACATTGTAGATAGAAAAATCGAATGTAAAGTCTTTTTCTGTTAAACAACTGTTTTCTGGTACCTTATTAGTTAAATCCAAGCCATGGTTACGCAAGACAATGTTGGTAACTTGATTTTGACCATTAGGCAAGTCAAAATCCAGGTCGCTAGACTCCAATGTCGTTCTGCAACAAAACCAAGGCACAGCTTCAGAACATTTCTCCTTGCGTTGCGTTAGTATCTCCAAAATACGCGAGACCTCCCCTTTAAGTGACAAGACTTCCAATCGCAGTTGTTCCAGCTCATCTGTTCCTCTGGGCGTACGCTTCCCTGTGTTAGGATCCTCCTGTGTATCCATACTGAAAATAATCAAAATGAAACTCTACAACTAAAGAAAAAGTTACAAGAGTCTCCAGTCACAGGCAGCAATAATACGTCCTTCCTTGTTCTTAATATGCTGTAGCAATCAACACCACACGACAGGCAGTTACCAAAAGATTTCTTTAATGTAAACTTAAAATACACAAAAACGGATCAAGCGCTTTCATCCACGTAACGTGGACTTCATCAGAATCAATTAACTAATACATTCCACAGTTTTTAAACATAATTTGGCGCCATTTCGTGCTATATTCTTAAAAGCATCAACACAACTTAAATTCATTGCATAGAATTAATGAATAATTAAAATAAATTGTTCTTACAGTAAAGTAATGCTTGTTACTTCTACTAAAATAACACATTGCATACATTAGAAATCTCCCTTGTAGTACTGACCAAATATTGCAAATGTATTTTAAAGTGTATATAATAAATTGTATATTTGTGTACATTAAATAAAATGTCATATAAAATCATAAAGTTTTTTTCTACTAATTCTTATATACATTTGGATGACAATAACAGTGGTAATGTTTGACACTTCATAGATCACTATATTTATAGTACTCTTTTTTTTTTTTAATTCATAATTTATAATTTACAATGTGAGTAGGGACTGGGATGAATCACTTCCCAAGTGAAACTTCAAGCATGAACATATATTTTTGAATCTAATTGATATTGTGAAAATAGATAATTAATTTAAAATTCTGTTTAAAAATGCTAATGATAAATAATATATTAAAAACTGTTAAAATATTCTTGCATATATAATATAATAAATATTTAGAATAAATAAATACATATATTCTTCACTAATTTATTAATAAAAAGATATATATATATATGTAATAATAATAATAAATATGTACTTTAGTAATTCATTAAAAGAAATGGTTTTACCGAGATGCCATCATTTAATCCTGGGGGAGATGTCCTTCAAGAATGCAACTGCAGTCATAACATGTGGGATGTCCTTCAAGGATGCATCTGCAGTCCTTACAAATGGGTTGTCCTGTCGTCAGGCAGCCCTTCGGTCGGCCTGATTCCAAAGTCTGGGTCTGGCCTCGGCTGGTGTCGCACTTCACCCGACGTCATAGCGGCAGTTTTTCGGGTATAAAGGCATCAGCCGACGCCATTTTCCTCAGTCTTTCTTGCCGCGTGGCGCCCGAAGCAGAAGCTGTTCAAGTGCCGGTCGGTCAGAACCAGAGATTACTACTACCGAATACTTCTACTACTACCGAAGACTTCTAAAAAGCTAAGTACCCCGTTGGGGACTCTTTCTTGCCTCAGCCGATGTCAGAAAAAGTGAATAACTGTTTAAATTGTGGGAAACAAATACCTCATAAAGATTTCCGCTCTTACTGCTTACCTTGCTTAGGCCCAGATCACGACGTAGCAGCTTGTTTAGCCTGTGCTTCTTTCAACCGACGAACGCTTAGACGTCGGTCTGAATTTGCTGAAGAGTTTTTCAGCTCTGCTTTTGCTTACATTATGCCGCCGGATACTCTGACTACGCAAATTTCTAAAAAACGCAAGGAAAAGGACCGACACTCGCGGTCCGCGGTTTCGGCCGAAACTGCGGTTAAGCCAACCGCGAGTGTCTCTGTTTCGGCTGAAACAGAGTCCACGGTTCTTCCTTCGGCCGAAAGCTTGCCACTTACCGAGGCCTCATCCAACTTGGCTGAATCTGCTACTGAAATCCCACCTGCTCCTGCAGGTTCTCAGGATTTATCAGATACTATCCCTTTGGATATTTCTACCCCTGCACGTGGAGCTGCTAGGCCTCCTGCATCCATGTCGATTAAGGCCTTTGCCAGGGCTAAAGCAGCAAAAACTACCAAAACTGTGCCCACTAAGACCCCCTCTCACAGGCCCAGTTCTAGTTCACAAATGCTTAGTCTAGCAGAGGATCTCATTTCTTTGATCCGGGGATCTCAACCACATCCAGACAGGGCCTCTCACCCACCTCCAGAGAAGAGGACTAGAGTAGAGCCCCCTGAGCCAGTTTCTTCAGATGGCTCCTCTGATGAATCAGATAATACAGACCCTCCAGAGGCCCCTTTTTCTCCTTATGAGGACTCTGATGCAGAAGAGTCCATTCCTTCTGCCTCTCCGCCTGAGGAATTTTCTTTTGGGGAAACCTTGCATGCTATGAGGGAACAATTTCAATGGCAGGGCCAGGATTTTTCAGACTCTAGGAAAAGGCTTAGAACCTTTCTACATTTGCCACAGCATAGGCCTTTAGCCATTCCTCCAGTACTTACTGTTGTGGATGATGCTTTTAATGATGCTTGTACTGCTCCTGACTCTCTTCCTCCGGCCCCTGCTAAGCCCGATAGGTGCTACAGGGTTCCGGACACTCATTATCATTTGTATAAGGCCCCTTTTGCAGATCCCGAAACTATATCCCAGGGACCCAAGGCTGTAGCAGCTACCTCTACCAAAAAACCCCTCCCCTCTGAAAGGGAATCCAGGTCCTTAGAGAGATGGGGTAAAAAAGTTTACACTTCTGCTACTCTTTCAGCTAGGGCCTTGAACTGTCAATTCCACATCACGATCCAGTATCAGGAATATTTTAGACCAGTTAACTAAAAGCTGTCTTCAGATGAACCATTAGACAAAAAATCTGTTCAGGAAATGGTACATAACATTCAGCAGGTCAGTAATCATTCCTTAAAATGCGGCTATGATGCACTGGAGGCTTCCTTTAGATCAGCCATGACTGGCACAGTGATCAGAAGACATGCATGGTTAAAAGAGCAGGCCTTACCAGACCATGTCAAATCAAAGCTACTAGATGCTCCCATGGACAAGATCAATTTGTTTGGCTCTCCTGCACAACAGGTGCTGAAGAAGATGGAAGAGAAAGCAAAATCTGTCCAGACAGTCAAAGATTTCTTACAGGTCCAACCTCCAAGATTTAGCAGGAACTGGCCCTCCAAGAATTGGTCCTTTCCAGACACCTCCAGAGCTCAGAGAGGCAGGAATAGGCGCTCAAGAGGCAGAGGTCAATCCAGAGGTGCCTACAGGGGACGTCAGTGGCAGGCTAACAACCAGCGAGGTACAGCCACAGATACAGCCGCCACCACTACTACAGGACAATCACAGTGACTTGGCTCTGGCACCGCCTACCAGGGAACAACTAGAAGCACCTTTAGGCGGGAAGCTAGCCTTATTTTCAGTAAACTGGCATTACATCACAGGAGACAAGTGGATTTTGCAGACAGTAGACCAAGGTTACAGGTTTCACTTCCATACTCTACCAAGGAAGAGAGGAATGCCAAACCTACCTCCAAATCAAAAGTCAGAAGCTCTAAAACAAATAACTCACTTACTAAGGATGAGAGCTGTAGAACAAGTACCATCTATCGAGCAAGGCCAAGGATTTTACTCCAGGCTCTTCCTGGTACCAAGAAAAGAAAACCAATGGAGACCTATTCTCGACCTGTCCGCTTTAAACACATACCTCATTGTCCCAAAATTCAAAATGCTGACCCTACAGCAGCTTCTTCCCATGTTGGGCAAGGAGTCTTGGCTGGTAACTCTAGATCTCAAGGAGGCATACCTGCACGTCCTCATACGACCAAATTGCAGAAGATACCTCAGATTTCTTGCAGGATCAGAGCATTATCAATTCTCAGCATTGCCCTTTGGCTTATCTACTGCGCCCAGAGTGTTCACGAAATGCCTGGCATCAGTAATTGCTCATTGCAGGCTTCAGGGAATCCAAATCTACCCTTACCTGGACGACTGCCTGTTACAAGTGGACAACAAAAACAAGCTAGCAGAGGACTTGAAAAGAGTCATTTATCTACTGCAAGCCCTGGGATACACAGTCAATACAAAAAAGTCAAGGCTGTTTCCATCCCAAAGGATAACCATTTTGGGTGCAGAGCTGGACACATCAAAACAAATGACATTCCTAACAGTAGAAAAACAGGAGCAACTCCCTCTCTACTTCTTGGCATTAACAAAGCAGAACCGGCTAACAGCAAGAAAAGTCCTGCAAGCCTTGGGTTTCATGGCATCCTGCATAATATTGGTTCCACATGCCAGACTGCATATGAGAAAGCTACAGTGGTACCTAAGGAATTTATGGTCTCAACACAAGCACAGCCTAGAAACCCAAATTCCAATAATCCCATGCCTGAAGCAAGAATTCCAATGGTGGGCTCAGGCCTGTCAATCAAACAAAGGACTGCCCTTCCACAGCACTCAACCAAGCCAGACCATCACAACGGACGCCTCAGACCTCGGTTGGGGGGCCCACATGCTGGACAAGTGCATACAAGGCTTATGGACTCAAGACCAGCTGCACCTACACATAAATCAAAAGGAAATGCTGGCAGTAAAACTGGCAATTCAGACCATTTCTTCAACAAGGTCAACTGTTGATAAGGACAGACAACACCACAGTTATGTGGTACATCAACAAACAGGGAGGCACACATTCGTACCCTCTATGCCGGATGGCAGTGGACCTCTGGAATGTGGCCCTGAGCTACAACATTCAGTTACAAGCAATTTTTGTACCAGGAAAAGAAAACATTCTAGCAGACATACTAAGCAGAACTACCACGGATGCCCACGAATGGATGCTGCATCCGGATATCTTCAAAACCATTACAAGAAAATGGGGACTACCAGAAATAGACTTATTTGCATCCCCACGCAATCACCAACTGAAGAAATTCTGCACAAGGACGTACCACCCACTTGCTTGGAAAGTGGACTCCCTATCTTTCAGTTGGAAAAACCTGACAGCATATGCATTCCCACCACTTCCTTTGATGCACAAGGTGCTATTGAAGATCAAAGAGGACCGTCCAAGGATCATCCTGATAGCTCCAGACTGGCCAAGACAACATTGGTACCCATTACTGAGGAGCATGTCTCGGGAACAAATATGGCCTCTACCCCTAGTTCCCTTACTGTTAACACAGAACAACTACAAAACCCTGCATCCAAACCTGAAAACACTGCAGCTGACTGCCTGGAACATTGCATAAGACCAAATAACCCAAATTTATCCCAAAGGGTTAAGGACATCATCTTGGAGGCTCGCAGACCCTCAACAAGGAAAAATTATTCAGCAAAATGGAAAAGATATCGCATTTGGAGGACTGCAAAAGGAGAAAATGTGTCACTGGTAAACATAGCCAACATCCTGGAATACTTGGCAGAGCTCTTCCACAACGGCCTGTCCTATTCTTATTTATTTTTTTTTTTATTTATTTTACATTTGTTGACCGGGCTAGTCTTACTGGACATATATCCGTTTTCAGTAGAGGCCCGGGGAGAAAAGCTCCAAATACACGAAGTAATACAATTATTACATGAGACCAAAATAAACATAATACAAAAGTACCAGTGTAGACTTATATAGCAATTTACGAAAAACTAACAGTGACAAAAGTATGACAATAGAGAAAAAGTCAGATAAAAGTAAAATACGTGGTATAGAATATTCTGAAGTTAGATTAAATAAAAGATAGATAAGCAGTACACAGGTCAGAAAAACATATGTGACAATAAACTAGAATGCTAAGGTAGAGTCAGTATCAAGGATAAAACAGTCAATAATTAAACCTATTATTCGAGGACCCGTAAGGGGAGAGGGGGGAACTTGGGAAATAATGAAATCATTTCAGTCAGGGTTAGCACAAGGGCATAACCACCGGGATTTTAGATATTCTTTGATGTGTCTTTTGAAGTGGGATGTAGAGTCAAGGTTAGTTATTTCATAAGGGAGTTGATTCCAGAATTTCCCGACAGAGTTAGAGAATAATGCATCCCCAGCTTTATTATATGATTTATTTAAGGCCACAAGGAGTTTGTTAGCAGAGCGTGTGGATAGGTTTTATATGGTGAAATTAGTTTTTTGAGGCTAGGGGTAGCATCAGGGTAGAAAAGAGCCTTATGAGTGATAAGTAGCTGTTGATAGAGTATGTGGTTATTTAGCTCTAACCAGTCTAGTTGCTTGAGGTTGTGACAGTGAGTTCTGAAGGGGTTAGCAGTAATGAATCTAGTTATACTATTGTAACAGGTGGATAGTTTGGTAAGGTTGGATTTAGATAAGTTTGTATATATAGCAGAGGCATAGAAAAGGGTAGAGATCAGATGGGTCTGGGCCAGGTTTTCTGGCTGCAGGGGTAAGAAAGGGTTTAATTCTGTAGAGAGAACCTATCTTTTTGTTAACTGATTTAATGGTATTGTTAATATGGTCATCAAAATTAAGATGGTTGTCAATAGTAACACCCAACAGGCGAGTGGTCATATCTGGGTTAATACAGGTTGCATTATTTGAGAAGATAGTGAAGAAAGGAGTTGGAGATTTGTGTGTAGGAGTAAAGAGAAGAAGTTTTGTTTTTTTGGCATTGAGAAGGAGGGAGTGTTCCATAAACCATCTCTCGTTATGGAAGACTGCTTGGGTAAGGGACTGGAGGGAGGAAACATTATTAGTAGCAAGAGATTAGAGTTGAGTCATCAGCATATTGAATACAGATGGCTTGGGGGATGTTCAAGTGCAGGTCATTGATAAATAAAGAAAAAAGAAGGGGACCTAAGATTGAGCCTTGTGGAACCCCAATGTTTACTGGGAGTAAGGAAGAAAGGTTGTTATCCCATAGCACTGCTTGTTGCCTGTTTTGGAGATAACTCCTAAACCATTGAAGAGCTTGTGAACCAAGAGAATAGTGATGTAGCTTGTCAAGGAGAATATTATGATTAACCATATCAAAGGCTTTTGACAGGTCTAGGAACAGTGCTGATGAGAAGATTTTTGTTCCTATTATTATTTATAGCGTCAGAAAAGGAAAGGAGGGCAGTTGTGGTGCTGTGAGAAGGTCTAAAGCCATGTTGACAATTAGCTAGAAGATTGTTTTGCAGAAGGTAGTTAAGAAGTTGTTTGTGTATACATCTTTCCATAATTTTAGCTAATGGGGAGAGTAAGGCAATAGGGCGAAAGTTTGAGAGTTCAGTAGAGGAGCCCCCTTTGTGTAGAGGAATTATATGAGATATTTTCCATATGGAAGGAATTTTTCCTTCAGAGATAGTTCTGTTAATAAGTATGGATATGGGATAGTCTATGGCTTCAGCGGCAATTTGTAGATATTCTGATGGAAGTTGGTCAGCAGATGGGGTGCACGGTTTAAGTTTTTTGAGAAGCTTATAAATAAGAGATGTAGCAACAGGTTGAATGTGAAAGGTATCAGTTGAGGCTTTGGAGGTATTAGGGCAGCTAGTAGTAGATGTTGGTAATGAATTCGCTAGGGTTTGAATGGTTTCTGTAAAATACTTGTTAAAGGAATCTGGGATTTGGGAGGAATTGTCGAGGTCAAAGCCAGATGGGGTAGGAGTAGTAGAATGTCCTGGTTTAAGAAGTTTGTTAATACCTGACCAGAATTTTTGAGGGGTGTGTTGACTTGTTTGTTGAAGGTGGAGATAATATTCCTTTTTGTCTTTGAGTCTCTTTTTTAGTAGCATTTCTTAACTGTTTGAAGAGTAGGTGATCTGATATACATTTAGTAGCTCTCCATTTAGCCCAGATTTTATTCCTTAGGTGCATTTTTTGCTTAGTTTGTTTAGTGAGCCAATGTGCTGATTTAGATTTTATTCTAGTAGAGCGAATGGGAGCATGATCATTAAGGATATGTAGAAAGTGAGTATTAAAGTAGGAAACTGCTTCATTTAGTTCAAGGCTAGTCAGTGGGGACCAGTCACATGCTTTCAATTCTGTCAGAAAGTTGTCTGGGTTGAAGGATTTATTAGAGTGGGATATCTTGATGTTATGGGTAATTGGGATATGCAATTTTTGTCTACTAACATAAGTGAGCATATGGTCACTAATATTATCGGGAAGTGTTCCTGGGGTGTAAATGTTAGTATGGTTATTTGTAAGGATCCAGTCAAGAGTAGTTTCTTTTTTATTCGGTTTATGGATTCTAGTTGGAGAGGTAATTAATTGTGAGAACCCATAGAGGTTTATATGACTAGTAGGGTGCTGGGATGAACAGGTTATCCAGTCAATGTTAAAGTCCCCAAGGATAATAGTTTCCTGGGGTAGCTGATTAGAGAGTGAACTAAGAACGTTTTCTAGAATATGGATATTATTTCCTGGGGGAATGTACATACAGATTAGATATATTGATTTGTTGTTGTTAATTTGAAGTTTGACAGACAGTATTTCGGTTTTGGAGTCTAGTGAGGGAAGTTCATTATAGGGTGTGACTTTGAGATTAGATTTATAGATAATGGCAACGCCTCCTCCTTTCTTCTTTATACGGTCACTTCTAAGAATATTATAGCCTGGTGGGGTGATTTCAAGGTCTGGAGTAGAGGGTTTTAGCCAGGTTTCTGTAAGACATAGAATGTCGAATGAGTGTAGGTGCAAGAGTGCATGAAGGTGGTGAGTTTTGTTATTTATACTTCTAATATTCAGGTGAGCAATTAGAAGGGAGTTGGCTGTTTTAGTACATGGCAATGGAGTTGGAGAAGTGATATTGTTTAGATTGTAGTTAGAATTAGTATTGGGACCAGGGTTAGGATGAATATCTCCATGTAGGAGGAGATTATGCTGAGAATCTAAGTGGAATTTGGAATTTTTAGTTGAGTTATAATGATATGTTTTGTTTAAGTAAAAAGATATATGCATCAGCTATTTCAGCAGAATACGACTTGGATCCTCCAGTCTTCTCACATCCTCTGCTCAGGCAGTTTCTGAGAGGAATTAAAAATGCAAAACCACCTAGGAAGCCATCATTGCCAGCATGGGACTTGAACTTTGTGCTAGAAAAATTGACACTCCCTCCTTTCGAACCAGCAGCAACAGCAGAATTACAATACTTATCATGGAAAACTGCTTTCCTGCTTGCAATCACTTCAGCAAGAAGGGTATCTGAGCTACAGGCATTAATGGCAGTACAGCCCTTCCTGATCTTCCATCAAGATAGTGTGTCCATGAGAACAAATCCTACTTTTATGCCAAAGGTGGTCTCCAGAGTATCTTTAAATCAGGCTATCCACCTACCTACATTCTTCCCCAACCCACAGAATAGGGGAGAAAGACTGTTGCATACCTTGGATGTACATAGGCAATTACGCTACTACCTGGACAGGACCAAGGGCAATAGAAAAACTGACCAGCTACTGGTAGCATATGCAACAGGAATGGAAGGAAAAGCAATTTCAAAACAGACAATCTCTAAGTGGATAGGGAATTGCATTAGATTTTGTTACTCCTACCATGGGAAGAAAACTCCAGAAAACATCAGGCCTCACTCTACAAGGGCTACAGCCACTACCACAGCTTTTCTACGAGGAGTGGCTACCAAAGACATTTTAGAGGCTGCTACTTGGAGCTCCGTGCATACATTTGCCAAGCATTATAATTTACCTTTATACTCCAGATCCCAAGCAGGTTTTGCCACTGCTGTTTTGCAAGGGATCTTAACTACACCATAATCTTACTTCTCCTCCTCCCCCAGTTTGGCTATGGTATTCTACCCATTTGTAAGGACTGCAGATGCATCCTTGAAGGACATAGTAGAGTTTTGTACCTACCATAAATGTAGATGTCCGATAGGCATCCATCTGCAGTCAGGATTACCCACCCTCCATCCCCTCTGTGGTACTCCTAGGGTATTTGCCCATCTTGTAGCTAGCTGGGGGAATCTATTATGGTGTATTTGTTTGTATATATGTACATACATGGTTATTTTTTGTTTGCTCTCTACTATTTGGAACCATTTGCATTTATCCAAATTTAGCCTTCCTAGAGGGCACCTGGCATCTGGGGCAAGAAACACTGAGGAAAATGGCGTCGGCTGATGCCTTTATACCCGAAGAACTGCCGCTATGACGTTGGGTGAAGTGCGACACCAGCCGAGGCCAGACCCAGACTTTGGAATCCGGCCGACCGAAGGGCTGCCTGACGACAGGACAACCCATTTGTAAGAACTGCAGATGCATGCCTATCGGACATCTACATTTATGGTAGGTACAAAACTGTACTTTGTCCTGCCTCAGGCAGCCCTCGGTCGGCCGGATTCCAAAGTCTGGGTCCGACGTCGGCTGATGTCGCATTTCTCTCCGACGTCAGAGCGGCTGGAGTACATAAGCATCAGCCGACGCCATTTTCTCCAGTCTTTCTTGCCGCGCGGTGCCCGAAGCAGAAGCAGTTCGCAAGTGCCGGTCGGTCAGCTCCTGTATTCTACAATACCGAAGTCATCAAAAAAGCCAAGTACCCCGTTGGGGACCTTTTTCTTGCCTCAGCCGATGTCAGAAATTACTGAAAAAGTTAACAATTGTCTTTTTTGTGGTAAACAAATACCTCATAAGGATTTCCACTCTTACTGCCTCCCTTGCCTGGGCCCAGACCACGACGTCTCGGCCTGTGTAGCCTGTGCTCGCTTCAACAAGCGCACTCTCGGGTGCCGGGCGGAGTTCGCTGAAGATTTTTTTGGCGATAAATTTGCCTACACCATGCCGTCGGATCTTCTGACATCGCAAACTCCCAAAAAGTGAAAAGACCGGGACCGACATCCTCGGCCCGCTTCTACCACCGACTCCACGCCAAAATCTAGCACAAGTGCTCCGGTTCCCTCTGAGACTGTCTCTCCACTGCTCCGAACCGAAGACACCGCATTACCGACTACTCCGATTCCAGACATTACTCCGCCAGTTATAGACTTTCCTCCGGATACCGAAACCGAGGAAATGCCCGAGACCATTGCTGTAGACAAGGTCACTCCTGCACGTGGAGCTGCCAGGCCTCCTATGGCCATGTCTATTAAGGCCTACACTAGGGCTAAGGCAGCCAGCAAAACAAAGCATATTACTTCTAAATCCTTACCTCAGCCGACTCCGGAGACACCAATTATGTCCATGGCTGCTGATTTAATTTCCATGATTAGAGGTTCACAGGCCCATCCTGAGAGAGCATCACAGCCTCCTCCTGATAAAAGGCCCCAGGTTGACCCCTCTGACCCTACTCCTTCAGATGAAGACTCTGAGGGCTCTGTCCACTCTGATAGCCAGGAAGAGCTCTTCCAGACCTATGAGGACTCGGATGCAGAAGATTCCATCCCTTCGGCCTCCCATCCTGAGGATATTTCTTTTGGGGAAGTTCTGCACACCATGAGGGAACATTTCAAGTGGCAGGGTCAGGAATATTCTGATTCTAGGAAATGCCTTAGGACTTTCCTTAAGAAGCCTCAGCACAGGCCCTTAGCTATTCCTCCTGTACTTGATGTTCTGGATGATTTGTATTCTGACTCTAGTGCTACCCCTAATTCTCTTCCTCCTGCTCCAGCCAAGCCAGACAGGTATTACAGGGTCCCAGAAACTCATTCCCATTTATTCAGGGCCCATACTGCTGATTTGGAAACTATTTCACAGGGGCCTAAAGGAGTTTCAGCCACCTCAAAAAAATCCTTTGCCCTCCAACAGGGAAGCAAGGTCTTTAGAGAGATGGGGCAAAAAGGTTTACACATCCACTACCTCATCTGAGAGCTTTAAATTGCCTTTTTCATATGCTACAATATCAGGATTATCTCTTAGAAGATTTACAAAAAACATTAGCTTCTCCTGATCCTTTAGACAGGAAGACTTTGCAGGAAGCTGTACATAACACTCAGCAAGTAAGCAATCACTTCCTGCAGTGTGGATATGATGCACTGGAAGCTTCATGTAGGGCAGCTATGACAGGGGCAGTGATTCGTAGACATGCTTGGTTAAAAGATCAACCTCTACCAGATCATGTAAAAGCAAACCTTCTGGATGCACCTTTGGAAAAGAAAAGCTTTTGGTGCAAATGCTAAGGGTGTGTTAAAGACCATTGAAGAAAAAGCAAAATCAGTTCAGACTGTGAAAGATTTCCTCCAGGTTCAACCCCCCAGATTCAGTAGGAATTGGCCTTCAAAAAACTGGTCCTTTCCTAATCCAGAAAAGTTTCAAAGGGGTAAGAACAGACGTGGCCGAGGAAGAGGCCAATACAGAGGCCCTCACAGGGGACGACAATGGCAGCCA
Source organism: Protopterus annectens (assembly GCF_019279795.1). Classification (NCBI taxonomy): domain Eukaryota; kingdom Metazoa; phylum Chordata; order Ceratodontiformes; family Protopteridae; genus Protopterus; species Protopterus annectens. The sequence goes on along the minus strand of NC_056738.1, from coordinate 341,694,786 downwards.
GGAAACCAAAGAAGTGACGCAGGGGTTTCACCTGCCCAACAACCACAAACTCAATGACTTTCCTCGCCTACCGGGGAACAACTAGAAGCTCCCTTGGGCGGGAAATTATCTCTGTTTGCAGAAAACTGGCACAGACTGACAAAGGACAAATGGATTTTGGACATTATAGACCGAGGGTACAGGTTTCATTTTCATACTTTACCAAGAAAACAAGGCATGCCAAACCTACAACAACATCAAAGGGCAGAGGCTATCAAGCAAATCACTCTGCTGACTCGAATGAAAGCAATAGAAAGAGTTCCCCAACAAGAACAAGAACAGGGGTTTTACTCAAGACTGTTCCTTGTTCCAAGAAAAGAATCTCAATGGAGACCAATACTGGATTTGTCCGCATTAAACACCTTTCTCATAGTACCAAAGTTCAAAATGCTGACTCTACAGCAGCTCCTTCCCATGCTGGGCAAGGAGTCGTGGCTGATTACTCTGGACCTCAAGGAGGCATACCTGCATGTCCCTATCAGACACAGCTGCAGAAGATACCTCAGATTTCTTGCAGGGCCAGAGCATTATCAATTCTCAGCATTGCCATTTGGCTTATCTACTGCGCCCAGAGTATTTACAAAATGCCTGGCTTCAGTAATTGCTCATTGCAGGCTCCAGGGTATACAAATTAACCCATACCTGGACGACTGCCTCATACAAGCGGACGACAAATTGATGTTGACAAAAAACCTGGATTATGTCATACGACATTTCAAGCTCTGGGATACACAGTCAACTTCCAAAAGTCAAGACTGCAGCCATCCCAGCAAATAATCTTCTTAGGTGCCAAACTAGACACAGCCTCTCAGATGGCTTACCTGACAAGACAAGCAAGAGAAGTTAATCATTACTTCAAATGTTTAGCAAAACTCACCCAGCTGACTGCAAGGAGATTCCTACAGGCCCTGGGTTACATGGCATCCTGCATTCTACTGGTTCCATTAGCAAAACTACACATGAGAAAGCTTCAATGGTACCTAAAAAGCATTTGGTCTCAACACAGCAACAACTTGGAGACAATCATACCACTCATTCCATGCCTACAAAAGGAATTCCTATGGTGGGCTTCTGTGAGCAAGGAAAACACAGGTATGTCATTCAAAAAACCACAGATAACACAGACCGTGACTACAGACGCCTCAGACCTTGGATGGGGGGCGCACATGGAAGGCAGGTGCATACAAGGACAATGGTCTCCAAAGGAAACACATCTGCATATAAACCAAAAGGAAATGCTGGCAGTAATGCATGCCATTGAGGCTTTTCAACACCAACTCCAGCAAGGCCATTTAATGATACGGACAGACAACACCACTGTGATGTGGTACATAAACAAGCAGGGGGGCACTCACTCTTACCCCCTTTGCAGACTGACAATGCAGCTTTGGGAGAAATCACTGAGTCTAAACATCCAGTTACAATCCCAGTTTGTTCCAGGAAAAGACAATGTGTTGGCGGACAGCCTAAGCAGGAATTTCACAGATCCACACGAGTGGAGGTTACATCCGAAGGCCTTCAGACAACTCACTTCGACATGGGGCAAGCCAGAAGTGGACCTATTTGCCTCTCACCTCAACCATCTTCTTCCAAAATTTTGCACAAGGACATACCATCCAAAAGCTTGGAAAACAGATGCCGTCTCATTCAACTGGAACTCCCTAGCAATCTATGCATTCCCACCTCTGCCACTGATGACCTCAGTATTACTAAAGATCAAAGCAGAGAAGCCCAAGGGAATCATAATAGCTCCGGATTGGCCAAGACAACACTGGTACCCACTACTACGGAGCATATGTCACACCAGGAGGTGGGCCCTCCCTCAGTGGCCTCTACTTTGACTCAACACAATTTCAAACACTGCATCCAAACCTTCAGACACTGCAGCTAACAGCCTGGGAGATCCCTAAATAACTTCAGCTTATCTCTCCAAGGAAGTTCAGCGGATACTAACAGAGGCTCGAAGACCATCCACCAGAAAGGTTTACTTAGCAAAGTGGAAAAGATTCAGCAATTGGAATACCAGCAAGGGACATGATGCATCATTACTGAACATCCCACTTATTTTGGAATATTTGGCAGATATGTTAAAGAACGGCCTCTCATATTCTTCCATAAAGATACATGCATCTGCTATTTCAGCTAGATACAACACTGATCCTCCTGTTTTCTCTCACCCCTTACTAAGACAATTCCTCAGGGGAATCAAGAACATTAAGTCACCAAGAAAGGCCCCAGTGCCAGCCTGGGACCTCAATTTTGTCTTAGAAAAACTGACTCTACCTCCTTTTGAGCCAGCAGCTTCAGTTGACTTGCAATTTCTCTCATGGAAGACAGCTTTCCTGTTGGCAATTACCTCAGCAAGAAGGGTTTCGGAGCTACAGGCCCTAATGGCAATACCACCCTTTATTATTTTCCACAGAGACAGAGTTTCATTAAGGACAAACCCTACTTTTATGCCAAAGGTGGTATCTAGGGTTTCTGTAAGTCAAGCCATTCATCTGCCTGCTTTCTTCCCCAATCCTGGGAATAAGGGGGAAAGACTTTTGCATACCTTGGACATTCACAGACAACTTCGATACTACCTGGACAGAACCAAGGCCAGTAGGAAGTCTGAACAACTTTTTGTAGCTTACGCCCCTGCAGTCCAAGGAAAAGCAATTTCAAAACAGACTATTTCTAAATGGATTGGACATTGCATCAGATTCTGTTATTCCTTTCATGGAAAGACTGTTCCAGCCAATGTCAGACCACATTCCACCAGAGCTACAGCCACCTCTACAGCATTTTTAAGAGGGGTGCCTACCAAGGACATTCTAGAAGCTGCTACATGGAGCTCCGTGCATACATTCTCCAAACACTACAATCTCCTCTATATTCCAGATCCAGAGCAGGCTTTGCTTCGCAGTCCTGCAGGGGTTGATTGCCACACCATCTCTTTCCTAGTGCATACCTCCTCCCCAGCTAAGCTATGGTATTCTACCCACATGTTATGACTGCAGTTGCATTCTTGAAGGACATAGTACAGTTTTGTACCTACCATAAATGTAGATGTCCGATAGACATGCAACTGCAGTCGGATTTTCCCACCCTCCATACCCCTCTATGCCTAGGGTCCACTCCTATCCCTGTTACTCTTAGCTGGGGATATCTGTTATGGTGTATTTGTTTTATTGCTCATTTATTTGTTTGGAATCCTGTTTTTCTCTTCCAATTTGATTACAGCCTTCCTTGGAGGGCACCTGGCATCTGGGGCAGGAAACACTGAAGAAAATTGCTTCGGCTGATGCTTATGTACTCCAGCCGCTCTGATGTCGGAGAGAAATGCGACATCAGCCGACGTCGGACCCAGACTTTGGAATCCGGCTGACCGAGGGCTGCCTGAGGCAGGACAACCCACATGTTATGACTGCAGTTGCATGTCTATCGGACATCTACATTTATGGTAAGTACAAAACTGTACTTTGTGGCATCTGTCAAGATCTGCCATTTAGCTTCTTTTGCTGCTAGCTGTGTCCCTGAATTTCCTCCCCTCATATTATTACTAACTATCTCAATAATGGCAAATCTAAATTGATGTCTGTTGTCAAAGGATGAGATGTGCCTATATAATGCATTAGTTTTATCTTTCTTCTTAATATCATATAAATGTTCATATATTCTCTTCTTGAACTTGCGTTCAGTTTTTCCTATGTAATATCCTGGACATAATACACACTTGGCTAAATATACTACATTCTATATTCTGTTCTATACCATAGTGTGGCAGTGTACTTTTCTGCATATTCAGTGGCGTTAACTAGATGTGGTGGGGATTTGATGCTTGCTAGTGTATCCCTTAGGAATAGGTAGTTTGGTGATGATGTGCAAGGGATGGTGTACAGCATGCTTCCATATTAGTAAGGATAAGATCTAAGGTGTTTCCCCAAGTATGTACTGTAATTGTTCTAGCGCGTTTGTATGGGCAGTCCAAAAATCTCTATACTTGTGTACTAGTGGTGATGTAGGTTTTCCAATCTATAGTTGGGTAGTTTAGTTCACCTAGGAAAATGTTATTGTTTTTAATATTGAGTGATTGTAGTTCATGTGTATAGGCTTTGTTGCTTTCTTGTGTTTGAAGGAGTTCTACAGCTAGCTAATATGGGGTACTGGACCTTTTTGATGGTTGTTTGGACAGGAAGTAGCTCTAGTGCATCATGCTGCTTTATCAGACTTTGAGTTGCTTCTGTATTTAGATCGAGACACTTCCACCAATTTCATCCTCCTGCACTGTAGCTGGTATAAGCATGTGGAAAACATTACAGCCTTGTATAAGCCAGATTGTTGTCGGCTATTTTAAAGCCTCTCTCTGTTATTATGTAGACGTCAATATCCTCCATTGTGAGAAGGGGTTGTAGTTTTTCTTGGGTTCCTAGCATTGATCAGAAGCACCTCCATTTTTTGCTTTGCTTTTTTTATGTTGGTACGTTTGAGGTTGGCATTGCCTAAAAAAGGCACTATGTGGGAATGTCTTTTCCAGTAATAGAAACCCTAGAGTAGACATGTCCAACCTGCGGCCCTCAGAGCTCTTCCATGCGGCCCTCAACCTCTAACTGCAACATCGATGTACGCATGCCCCAAAACACTTTTTTTGTTTTGTGTTTTTTGCTCCCATGACCTGTAACGTTAATGTTGGTGTGTGCATGCACAAAAGCACCCTTCTAGTTTTGTTTTTGAGCCAAAAAAGGGTCAGTGTGTTTACGCTATTATTTTGCGCCAAACAATCAGTTTGTGTGTGTTCTCGCTGAAGCGGGACTCGTGTATGGATCTGCTGCTGTTGCCTTTGAAAGAGACAGCAATTACCTGTGTTAATAGGCAAGTACGGAGTGAGTGCATGCATGAAAGCAGAATTGTGTGTATGAAAGTAGAAGAAGAGTGTGTGTGTGTGTGTGTATGTGTGCATGACAGAGAGAGATGCATGCACAAAGAGGCTAACAATGATCAGTCTACCTACTGAACACAAACAAGTTAGCTCACAAATACATCATACATTAAGAGTACACTTTCATCAAATTGCGGCTTTCCTGATAGGGAGAGTGTTGTATTGAACATGAACTAATACCTCTTAACTGTATGGATTTTGAAAGAATATCTGGATTTTTACCTCATCTACTAATTTGTGTCTTTTGCTTAGGAAATAAAAGTAGTCATCCAAGGTAATGCAGTTCCAGGGAGTAAGAATGAGACAGCAGCCTAGGGTTAATGGGTCAGTAGTGGACTGACTATGTGGGACTGTAGCATATAAAGTTGTATTTTCTTTTCTGACAAACAAAAAAGCACCTAGTACTGTTTTTTCATTGGTGGGTTCTAAGCAGAGGTAGATTGGACAACAGTAAGCATAGCTATGGCGGATCATCAATACTGGCAAATCAAGTGGGCACAATGTCATTTTTTAAATTTTGGGGATTTTAGTGTGTATGTGTGTGTTTGTGTTGGGAGGGCTGCAACAGTAGATGATTATTAAAGACAGAGACTTATGGACTGTGGAGAAAATGTTTTTGTTTCAAAACCTAATACTTGGGTACGCATGCCAGAAGTAGATTTTTTAAGACATAGCTTCTTGCCATTTACAGTGATGGATATTTACTTTTAATGGACAATGTATTAGCGTGGGCCTGTGGGGTTCTGAAGGATGCCAAGTCTACCACTGCTAATGTCTTGTAAAGTGACCTCGAAATGGACATTGGGATGTTACTGAAAAAATGTAGTAAGTGGGCTTAGAAATGTAGTTTAATTAAACAAAGTGTACTTTCAGTTTACAGGCCATAATTTAATTTATTTCAGGTAGTCCAGATACTGGTAGATTGTATACCATTAGACTTAATTAGGGAGAGCTGTCATTCTGGGGAAACAAGCAGCCCTAGTTTCAGTGAAAGCTCTGTGGTTGCTTGCAGGTAGGAAGTTGCAGGATGTTGATGCAATGTGTCTTATTTATTATTTTTAATGCATTTGTCATTTCAAAGCATGGTTTTCTTTGATGCAAAGAAGGCAGGACTGAATGAGCCATATAATGTTTAACTGACAATGATGGGATAGAAAGATTATAAGTGATATATAATGTTTGCAGCTACAGTTGTTTCAATGGTGTCTGTGATGCATAACTATTTTTGGGCCTGTGTCCCACTTTTATTTTTCACTTTGTCCAGATTTCTTGCTCTAAGGTTGAGAGGTATGGTTCCATACTAAATCAGAAGTTGTATTTAACTTGGAAGACTTTTCGGCATAATTATGAAAACAGAGCTTTTTAATATCTCTGCTTATTTCCAATATAAACTGCCATGTAACCTTGCAAATAACCTTCTTATTAAGCTGCTTTACTTCTTTTGGAATTGACAGGTATGATTCATCTGTTCGGACATAAGCAGAGTACTAATGTGACTTTGATTTCTTGCAGCAGTCTGTGGTTTACATAATCACAATAACTTTTCTGTGTTTCTGGGTGTGTAATCAATTTAACAGTTTTTAAAGATGTTTTCCAAAAATAAATAAACATATAATAAATAAATAATCCTCTCTGCACTTTGAGCTATTGACAAAGTCTGGGAATTTGTTTTTTTTTTTTTTTCAAAAGCGAAGGTCAGCATTTCAGCTCAGTAAACTGTCAGTCTGTGAATAACTTCTGCACAAATTAAAATGTCTGAATGTCAAATGGCTTTAGATTGGAGGGAAGTTTCATTTTATTTATTTTATTTTACATTTTACCGGGAAAGTCCGACTGGACACAGGTCCATTTTCAGTGGAGGCTCGGGGAGAAAAGCTCCAAAAATAACACAAAACAATATAATACAATACATGAGAGAGAGAGAGAGCAAATTATGGATGTAGTGCTCATACAGTATGGCAGAGATTACATCTTGTAACAGTGAGAATCATTGAGGTACAGAATAAACTTAAAAACATTTTTTTTACAGTTATAATTACAGCAAGGCAAATATCAATTAGTTAAGTTTTTAGGAGAAAGCTGTTTGTACATAGCTGAAGCTCTGAAACAATCTTTTGGTATGGATTAACCTGGGGATTGACACAAGTTATATGTTTACACCAGTATGTAGCATTATAGTTTATGGTTTTCTTATTGATTCACTTTTTGCCAAGCAGTTGTTTGTTGATTTATTGATGGTCCTTTTGGTGGTTGGAAATTACATGGATGAATCCATCTCTATTCTGATTTCTTTTTCAGATATTTTGACTTCCAGACAATTTCATTCAGTGAGTGGGTGTCATGTGATTACTGAGGTTGCCTATTTTACAAGTAGGGGCTTTTTTGTGTGTGTGTGTGTGTGTGTGTGTGTATAAGTGAGAGAGAGAGATTTAATATGTATACTGAATATAATTTTGCAAATGGAATTCTTAGTTAAACATGCCCCTCTTCTTGGGCAACTAGACTTGAGTAACCAATATTAGATCTTAGCCATCCAGCTGGAAAGGTTAGTATGTGGATTTTCCATCTGGTTTGATGAAGGCTATGCTACTTACCCAAGGACTACATTTATGGCTATCCATCCAGCCATCGTGTTGCTGAACTACATTGTTAGATAATGAAAGGAGCTTTTTACAGAAGTTGAAGATTTTTGTCAAGAACCTGTCCATAAAAAGTGGCTTGTTTATGTTGCAGTGAAGGCTGTGGTCTTTGTAGTGAGCATTTTAAGTATAACTATTATTTCTGAGGTAGAGGACATCTCTTAAGGCAGGATCTTTCTTAGCCTGGAAAGCAAGCCAATGATGAAATTTATAAGGGCCAGTGAGAGACGGAGGAAAGCAAGAAGCTTTTTAGTCTGTTTGGATAACTAAGTGAACTTAGCCTTTTGACCTTTTTTGTAAGAAAAGGTTGTAGTCTTTCTTTTGGCAGGGTGTTTTGCTGAGGCACATGACAAAAGGGGCATTGCACTCATTAATGGCTCTTGTAAAGGAAGAATACAGGGATGTTATGACCTCCTTGTCCCTGGATGAGATACCCGTACTAATGAAGTGAGCCATGTAAAAAGCTTTCCTTACAACGTAGACAACGTGGTGGTCAAAAGTCAGGTTTCTATCAACCTGGGTGCCCAAGTACCATATGACTTATTGCATGCTTGCAATATTGTTATTAATGTCATAATTTGTGGGGACATCACTCTCCTCAAGGGGGATGATGATGCATTTTTTGGCATTTAGCTTGAGGCCATATTTCTGACACCAATTTGTTTGGGTGAGACCCTCTTGTAGTTTATTCAGAATTGTTTTAAGTCAGTAATGTGAATTCTTTACTTTATTGCAAATTTGTGGGTTATTTTTGTGGATTATATCATTGTAGGACTGCTGATGTTGGCATTTTACGTAGTTGGACTACTGGAATGGTTTTCCCAGTGAGAAATGCTAGTGCTGTAGTGAATATGTTTATTTGTAAAAAAATATATATATATTAACTAAGATGTTAGAGTTCTCTGTTAGATTAGAGAATTAGAATTAGAACGAGAATTAGAATTTTAAGGCAAATATTAGGCATGTATTACATTTATTCATTGTTCAAATGCACCTACAGTACAGCCAGGAGGTCGACTGTGGTCTTCCGGAGCAACAAAAGAGTTAACTATATGATGTATTTTATATGCGGCCCCAAGACCATTTGTGTTCACTCAATGCGGCCCCAGCAAGCCAAAAGGTTGGACACCCCTGCCCTAGAAGAAACTGATGCAGGCCATCCCTGGAGAAGCAGCTTGGTCTGTTGATCATATCCTCCCAGGCTGACAAATATTGTACCCCCCCTGAATGACACCAAAAAGTAGGTTATTTTTTTGCTCACATTGTGGCATTATCCTTGAAGGTAGAATGTTGCTCAGTGCTAGGCTCATACCTGCCTTGGACACAAAGTTTCATCCAGACTTTAGTGCAGGAAGGTATAAATCTTGTCTTTGACACTGGCCTGAGCTATGACAGTCATACTGGTACTTGTTCAGGGACTTGAGTGCATGTCTGAGCTGACAGATCCTGTTACCAGACAAGCAACTGTCATACTCTTTGCTCAGCCTGGAAAGAGGTGCATCTGTCTGCCTTACAATGGAGTCCTGTATAATGTTTGGTTGGGTCGATGCCTGCCTTACCGGATTAGCATCTGTGACTACTTGTGCATGTTAGGAAGTAGACTTAATTTGCCGAGTGTGGTTTGTGCCTGTGTTGAGTTTTAGAGGCCTTTGACGTTTAGGCAGGTTAATCTTCAGAACCTCAGTATATGATTTGTGTATTGATGGCCTTTGAGAGATGTGATGCATGGTGTACTGCTGACTTTTGTCTAGGTGTACTGTTAGATATTTGCCTCCAAGGATGTTGTACATCTCTCACACCACGTGTTATACTGTTTGAGTAATAAGTGATTGTTGGACATTGAGAAAATTCTTACTGTCTTAAGATGCTCCACTCAGGCTGGCTAAAGAAGTTGTGGGAAAATGCAGATCCATGTTACTGACAGGAATGACTCTGGGCAGGGGTAACTTAACTGCTTGGAGTTTGGTTTTAGAATAATGTTTGGGTGGACTTTGATATTGAGTATTTAGAGTTCAGTACAAAACTAGCATGGAAACTACCTCTGCCTCCATCAAGAAACGCTAAACTAATTTTATAGTAAAAACTAAAATCAGTGCAAGCAGTAAAATGGTATTTGGTTACTGTCCAAAGGCCGATCATTTGGGAGGAAAGGATTATGTTGCCAAATTATAAGGGGCAGGGGTAGGCAACAGATGCACTGTGGTTTAAGAACATAACTGCAACACAGTAGGTAGGAAGGAAAAACGTTTAGACTTTTAGTTCTGCCCTGATTGGCCTGGAACTGCCTAAATGCAAAGGCAAGTTCTGATCTAGCCTGAAATATATTAAGTACATAAGAATGAACCTAGGATGTAATACTAACAGACCACTTTAACAGCAAAATGTAGTGCAATTTTGTACTGGAATTACTAAAATAGGCTTAAAGACCTTGGTTAAAGCGGATGACTATTAAAATTAATTTAAAAATCAGATCAATAAATGAAAATATGAATGGACTTGAGGTGGTTATTTGTGAATTTTTCTTTTGAAAACCATGTTTAGCCCATAAGTTGTAAAGCTCTTAAGCAAAGGGCTACATAAAAAAAAAAAAAAAAAAGGGAAAAAAATAATCTGTAGATGCCACATACTTTTTTACATTGATTAAAGTTCCACGCTAAACCTATAATGGAATATAACAATATCCGTGTTTAACACTGGACAACTAATTTTTGAATACAATTGTAATGTGTTACATTCATATTTGGGAGTAGAGATTCACACGGGTTCTAAAACCTTGAAAATTTAAAGATTTATTACCCCATTCTCAAGTATAACACTAACAATGTTATGTAGTCCTATCTCGCCTCCATTATTACGTGTGGGTTCGGAGCCGATCCTAGGCTCCGACTCGGCCGCTTAGAAAGCCTGAAAACTTCTGATTGGCTCGTGGCTAATGGGTATCCCGTGATGCATGTGCACATTCCCCAGATCTCGTTTGCCGCATCTTCAGTCGGAAGTTTCTTTTGGTTGGCCGTGGCTAAGTGATTTAGTTCTTTATTATTCTGCTTGTTAGTTTTTAGCTTCGTGTGAAGTGCTTTTCTTATTGCTGATAACCTTATTGTGATACCGATTTGTGTCATTTTAACCGGACTCGACTTTTTACTGGATTTGACTTATTTCTGCTATAAAATTCTTGGGCATGTTGGCCTTTTTGTGTGTGTTCCCATGCGTGTGCTTTTAGACTAAACCATTTTACTTGGAGGTACTAGTCTGTTCCCTTTTCCTTTACACTAGGTTCGTTTAAGTGCTTCGGTGCCGATCACTAGCAGTCCTCTTAGGAGCCGGTCTACAGACATTCCACCGGTCTCCCCTACTTTAAAATCACCTATACTGCAGAGAGCAAGGTCTCCAACACTGTCCTCCAGGAGCTTTTCTGAAGACCTCTTGAGAGTGGTGCTCAGACTCCTTAAGTTGTCAGCCTTGCCAAAATTATCTGCTCTGACCACTTCTGTCTCGGGGCCGACTCCTGTTACCGACCCTACTCTCATCCCTCCTCCAACCCAGATTGGGCCTTTAGAGCCGATGCTGTCAGTACCGACTATAGTGGTGTCCTCGGCTCCAGCACCCTGGGTGGTTGTCCCGGAGCCGAGCTCTGCTCAGACGCTGTCTGCACCGTCCGAAGTGTCTAGGGTCTGCAGCTCTTCGGGCCTGAGGGGGACACGGAGCCGAACCTCTTCGGTTCCGAGTCTTCCTCTGGGTGCGTCGACCCAAGTGAGCTCTGACCCTACATCGTTCTCGGAGCTGATTCCTTTGGAGCCATCGGCACCTACGCTCTCCTCTGAGCTGGGGCATCATTCGGAGCTGGAGGAGTCTGTATTCGTGAAGATGAGCATATCGGATAGTTCATCCGTACCACGTAGGAGTACCGATGCTATACTCCCTCAAGTGCCAACTACGGTCTCAGCATCCTCTCTCCCCCGGGATGGTAGAGACTCACAGCCTCCGGACCCCAATTTGGGTGGTCCCTGATCTTCCGAGACCTCCCCAGAAGATCCCCAGAAGATCCCACTGTGGAGCCCCCTCGGAAGAGATCATGTAAGAGGAATCATGTAGACTCCCCTGATGAGTCTGTCACATCTGACACTGACCTCGATGAGTCAGAGGGGTCCCCTAAGTCGTCCTCTGAAGATGTCTCCTTTGTAGACATTTTGGAGATCCTCCGGCAGAGAGGCGGCTGGCCCACTGTTACCCCTTCTGATGAGGAATCTGTATACCTGAAGGCTTTTGGGTCTCAACCCTCAGCTTCATGGGCGTCTCCTCCATTTGATGAATTACTAGATTTTGTGAGTCAGAAAGCATGGCAGACTCCTGATGCTGTTAAACCGGTCTCCAGGAGGCCGAAGAAATTTCTCTCCGCACCTAAGGACAGAGTTTTTATCCAAGGGTTTACCTGTTGATGCCATGGTGGTGGCGGCGGCCACTAAGAAGGAACTAGCAGAGATGACTTCTATCCATCCACCTAATAAGGAATCCCGAACGATGGATAGGTATGGGAAGCTTATCTTCTCTTCAGCGGCTTTTACACTCCGATCACTGAACTATCTATCACATTTTACGAGACTTCAGAGAGATCTCCTAAAGGAGTTAGGAGATGCTCTTCAGGGTACCTCGACTGAAGCAGTCCCATCTACAGTGTCTGCTCAGTTGGCTACCCTCACATCTGTTAACTCCTCCATGCGGCTGATCTCATACGCAGCTGATGGTGCGAGTAGGGCGGCGGGTTCAGGAGTCTCCTTAAGGAAACATTCCTGGATGCGTCTATGCAACTTTGCTGAGCCTTTCAAGTCTACATTCGCCAATACCCCCATGGACAGATCCTCTCTTTTTGGACCCAAGGTGAAAGATACTCTCACCAGCTGTGAGCAGGAAGGAAAGACTCTTTCTGCCATGGGAGTCCGTTTTAATGTTTCTTCTAGACCTTACCCTAAAGGTCAGAAGAGTGGCAAAATGTGGTTCAAGAAATCAGAGACCTTGCCAGGACACACAAGGTGATTCCTCCTTCAGAGGCAGGGGAGGAGGAAATAATGGTAGACGTCGCCCTAGAGGCAGGGGAGGCCCACAGAATCAGGGAAGTTGCGATTCCTTTTGTGACCGTCCCTATCAGCGTTCCTGATGTGGAACCCAACTGTGCGTCTCTGGAGCCGGTCGGGGGTCACCTGTCCTTATACCCAGAAGCCTGGCTAAATCTCACTCGAGACAAGTGGGTACAAGACATTATTACCAGAGATTACTCTACCCTTTTCCCTTCCACCACGCCCTCCCAAAAGGATCCCAGATGTACCACCCAATCAGAGGGATCAAACGGTTATAGAGATAGAAAAGCTGCTATTAAAAAGAGTCATCCAAAAGGTCCCAACAGACCAGACAGGATTCGGAACAAACTCCAGATTATTTTTAGTTCCAAAAAGAACCGGCGACTGGAGACCCATCCTAGACCTCTGCAGGCTAAACGAGTATGTAAAGAAGTCCAAGTTCCGAATGGTCACTCTGCAATCCATACCCCCTTTGTTGGGGATAGACAGCTGGATGTGCTCAGTAGATCTCCAGGATGCCTGCTACCACATAATGATGGACAAAGCATCAAGGAGCTACCTATGCTTCCGGCTGGGAGCCAATCATTACCAGTTTTGGGTGCTGCCCTTGGGTCTCACCACAGCCCCCCGGGTGTTCACCAAGTGCATGGGAGTAGTCACAGCTCATTTGTGGCATCAGAGAATCCAAGTCTTTCCATACCTGGACAATTGGCTGCTGACCGCCACCACCAGGCATCACTTAATTCAGCCGAGAGATTCCACAATCAAGCTATGTTCCCAGTTGGGAATCTTGATAAACTGGGAAAATCCTCTGTTTTGGCCACTCTGTCTATAACTTTTATAGGAGCAAACATAGACACGGTCGATATGACAGCCAGACTATCTACAGACAGAATACAGAATCTTGTGCAACAAATTTACAGGATACTTCCCCTTCGAACAGTCAAAGCGAAGGTGGTGTTGCAGCTTCTCAGAACTGTGGCATCAACCGTAACTTTGGTACCTTTAGCAAGACTACATATGAGAATACTCCAATGGCTCCTGTCATCCCAGTGATAGTTTCAGCAGTTGCCTCTACATCATCAGATCCTGATTATAGACTCTTGCAAAAAGCACCTACGCTGTTTGATTCAACCAGGTCATCTTACCACAGAGACTCCCTTTGTACCACACCAACCTGTTGCCACTGTGACCACGGATGCCTCTCAGGGTGGGGGGGGGGCGGCATTATCTTGGCAGGACTGTCCAGGGCACATTGCAAGAGCAGGAGGCCCGTCTGCATATCAGTGTCCAAGAGATGAGTGGTGCTTCTAGTGTTGCAAGCACTTCACGACTTTCTCCCTCTAGGGATGATAGCTATCCAGACCGACAACATGTCTGTTGTCTGGTATCTAAACAAACAAGGGGGGACCAGATCATACCCCTTATGTCGAGAGGCCATGCGAGTTTGGAATTGGGCGATTTCTTCCCAACGCTTTCTCATTGCAATGCACATCCCGGGGACTTCCAGCGTGATAGCGGACAAGCTAAGCAGGGCAATATTGTTACCTCACGAATGGTCATTGAACCAGAAAATAGCCAGTATGATCTTTCACAAGTGGGGACAACCCTGCTGTGACCTCTTTGCCAGTCCCATCAACACCAAATGCAGCACCTTTTTCTCTCTCATCCCCTCTCCGGGAGAGTCTCCAAGAGATGGCACTAGTCCACGATTGGCCCCCGGGATTCCTTTATGCTTTTCCTCCTTTTCCACATATCCCAAAGGTCATACAGAAAGCAATGCTGTTGGGAAGCAAGATGATCCTCATCACTCCTTACTGGCCTCGTCAGATTTGGTTCCCTTTTCTCGGGCCTGACCTGTTGGACTGCCCATGGACTCTGGACCCAGTGCCAGACTTCCTGACACACATCCGGTTCTCTTCACCCCAGTCTCCACACTCAAACTGACAGCATGGCTGCTCCAGTTCCATCAGTAGTCAGGCTTCACGATTTGTCTCTAGCTGTAACTCATATTATTACCTCTTCTCACAAGCCTTCGACCAGAAAATTATATCTTAGTAAATGGAAGAGATTTTTCATATGGGCACAATAGAGAAGTTGATCCATTTACAGCTCCCATTACTATTGTTCTAGAGTTTCTTTCAGAACTCTTTCACCAAGGTTCAGCGGTTGCTACACTCAGAGTTCAACTAGCAGCAATATCCAATTTTCATGTGGGGATTAATGATTCCAGTCTTGTGTCTCACAAACTGTGCAAATCCTTTCTTAAGGGTTCCATGATGTTAAGACCTCCTGTGCAAGACCCCGTTCCTCCTTAGGACCTGAATTTAGTTCTGTCTAGACTTACTCTGCCACCCTTTGAACCAGCCCGTAGTTGTCAGTTGAAATTTCTGTCCTGGAAGACACTTTTTCTGGTAGCAATAACCTCAGCCAGGCGAGTTTCTGAATTACAGGCTCTGTCTGTTAAACCTCCATATTTAATTTTTCACAAAGATAGGGTCTCTCTCCGGACAAACCCTTCTTTTATTCCTAAAGTCTGTTCTCAATTTCACTTAAACCAAACAATTGAATTGCCAGTGTTCTTCCCTAATCACTCCAATAAAGCAGAGTATACATTCCACCAATTGGATGTGCACAGGCAACCATGTTTCTACATCCACCAGACCAAAGAATTTGGAAAATCAGGACAGCTGTTTATTTCCTTTGCTGAGGCGAGAATAGGCTTGCCAGTTTCCAAGGTTACACTTTCGAACTGGATCTCTAGTTGTATTTCCTTTATTTACAGTTCTCAAGGAAAGGAGTTGCTCTTTAAAGTCAAAGCTCATTCCACCAGGTCCTTCTCTACTTCTGCTGCTTTCCAAGCCAGGACACCTATTGATAGTATTTGTGCAGCAGCAGCATGGACTACCCCTCATACCTTCATTTCCCATTATAAATTGGATTTGACTTCCAGTGGTAGAGCTTCGTTTGGTCCCATGGTACTAAAGCATCTTCCAGTACGCCACCCATTCAAGATGCTAGGGACGCTGTCCCACATGTAATAATGGAGGCGAGATAGGACTGCATAACATAAAGAAGTTATGTACTCACCATAACGTTCCATGTATGTAGTCCATCTCGCCGAACATTATTATGAACCCACCCACCATCCCCCTTCCTGGAGGATCTGGATACATTTTTTCCTTTTCTACAGTGGTTTTTGCCACAAGGGCGCCTTTTATTACAGTTTATTCTTCCGGACCTTTTTCCTGTCTTATTCTGGTAGACTAGTAGCAAACAAGATCTGGGGAAATGTGCGCATGCATCATGGGATACCTGTTAGCCATGAGCCAATCGGAAGTTTTCAGGCTTTCTGAGCGGCCGAGTTGGAGCAGAGGATCGGCTCCAAACCCACATGTAATAATGTTTGGCAAGATGGACTACATACATGGAACGTTATGGTGAGTACATAACTTCTCTTTCTTGTATAACCTTTGGAGTTGCTCATTTATGGAACAAAATTCCTGATGCAGTAAAACTAGCAGAGTATTAGAGTTGAAAAAATACTGGATTTTGGGATTGATTATTTTTATCCGATACTACTGTTGATGTCTTGGCCAGAGCACTAAAACTGAATGTGTGAACTTTTCACTACATTACCATAGCTTTGAGCTGCATGTTTTTTGTTTTAATTGGCACTTCATTTCAGTTTAACACACTACTAGGATTGCCGTGTTAGTGACATAGTTCTATTTTTTTAGGTAAACCTTTTTCTGAATTATGTTAATTCTTTGGTTCCAGGTTCCTTTGCTACTTGAAGTTTATGGCTTACAGGGAAATATAGCCAGGATTAAAATAAATGAACTAAACCCAATAAAGCCCCGATATGAAGTTTCAGATGTGCTTGTTCAGGACCCAGTAACAGTACCGTAAGTCCATCAACGAAATGTACAGTGTTGTGTTGGAGAGTGTGAAACTTGTACAGTTTCTCCTGTTTTTAAAACAGAAATGCAACAGTGCTTTCCTTGCTATGATCACAGTGATAACCGTACTGTTTTAGAATATTAAGTCCTAAACTGTGTTGTGTATTTTTCTTTGTTTTTAGCTTTACATTATTGTTGCATTGTTTTGAGAAACTACTTTGCTGCTGATTTGCTTTTACATAAGCTTCACCCTGCACATGATTCTGTTGACATTTTGCATTTAAGAGGCTTATGACCACCGTAACCGGAAATTGCAGAATGCCACCAGTGGGATTGTAAAACCATTCGTTCCATTACATCTGGGGTGGACTTTGTAGCAATTTTGTATGTTGTACAATAGTGTAAAAAAAAAAAAAAAGTAAACATTAGGGGAACTAGTATTTTTCTACACTTCTGTCTTGCCATTAACAATTATGAATAAATAAGGTATGTGTATATAATTGCAGTGAAGAATTATGATGTACCAAATTTTAGTAAGGGTATTTAACCATGCTAAAAAACAATCCCTCCAATTGTGTGCCACAATGCTGTCTTGCCATTAAAGTATAAATTAAAAAAAAAATTTTATCTAAAAAAAAAATGCAGAAAAGAAAAATCTGCTCTCATACAGCTCAGTTGGCCCTTGATTTACAGAATTTAATGTCTGAGCAATGTGGTTCAGGATCTCTTGGACACACAAGGCTGAACCTCAACTGATGAGCTGCTTTGGTTTAGCACTTAAATTTTAGTCTGTTGCTCCAAGATTTCTTTGCCAGTGTGGTACAAGGCCAATTTTCATATCCTATTTGCTGTGATATCTGGCAACGCATGTAAACTTCTGCTGGGGCAGCTTTCCATGGGGGAGGGGGGGGCTGTAATCAAGAAAATACTGCTTGGACTTAAATGGATCAAAACCTCTAGTGACTAAATTTCTATTTCCGCATCCTTGAGACACTGTTCTCAGCCACCTATTTCCAAAAAGTCTGACTATTTTTATAGAGTCCAGGAGGTCTTCAGATGTGTCAAACCTGATAGCATGTTCAGCAGTTGTCTTGCTGAAGTCCGCAAAGAAATCTATTAATTATTAGCAGGGGCCTGAATTGGTAAAGACACTTATACACCTGCTATAATGTAGTGTTTGAGGTATAAATCTGCCAGGTGAGCATTTTCAAATACCAGGATGGCGTCCTTAAGGAATAATCATGGTTCTAGGGGCTTCTAATGATCCCCTAATGGAAAAGAATTTGAAGATTGACCTAGACTGACTTCATAATAAGTAAATAAAAATAAATGCAGGAATCTTGCATTGGATACCTGCAGAAGAGCAGCAGATACACGTACCCTAGTAAGTGTGCTCATCTGCTTAGACTGCAGCCAATGATAGAAAATGTGAAGAGGCAGTTTATATATGAACCCTTGGATAATTTTCTCTTTGGCTCTCACTAATGGCAACTTTACAAAGAAGAAAAGGACAAAACTTTGGAATCTGTGAAAATTTCACTTCCCATTTACTTGGTACAGTAGACACCATCTGCTCAAGTATTAGCATTTTATAGGTCTGAGGATATCATTTTAAATGAGATGAGGCAGATCAGTTGAAATGATTTTTGAGAAAAAGCTGGTTTGTAAAAGTGGCATGGGCAGAAGGCAGCAAAGTAGAGGCATGCTAGGAGGGGATTTGCCTTCCCTCCAAGAATGTAAGCCTGTATTGACTGTGCACCCAGGTCTTCCCTCCTACATTCTCACCTCTTGGATGGCAAGCAGTAATTGTTCAACTTGGCCTAATCTATGGCTGAGGCAGATGATTTCAGGCTGATACAAGCTGAGTTCAGGGCATTTCTGCCCTTTAAGGGCATGCCACTGGTCCTTGCGTACCTGACTCAATTACAGCTTTTAGTGCTGTCACACCTACTTACCTGTGAAGGGGTTCTGAAAATACCTCAGAGGTCAGTGTGGAAGTTGTAGTTCAACACTTTCTTGTATTAAAGGAAGAAGTCACTTGGAGACCCATTTTAAGCAGTAGTTAGATTGAACAGATTTGTAAGGGGTGACCAATTCAAAATATCCTTCCCCTCCAGTCTGTGTTCTGTCTTCTAATTCCAGTGGCTTTATTGGCTTATCTGAACTTGAAAGACATTTGTATACACATTTCCATACACAAGGCCCACAGGCCATATTTCTAAGGGTCACTGAGGACGAGAGGATTTATCTCCCTTGCCTTTTAGCCATCTGCAGCACAGTGGGCATTCACCAAATGCCTGATACCAGTGTTTCAAAAACATTTTTTGTCCTTCAAATATTTTTCACATTTCCTCTTCAACATCTTAGCTGATTTGCTCTGTGTCGGGATAATTAGGCTCTCTCAGTCTTTGGATAAGGTGATTGCTCTTTGGGCCGTTTATTCTTTGTCTGAAGCATGAGCCATATTGGCTCATTTATTCCTGGATTTGAGTGAAAGGGAGTAGGCTAGCCTGCCATCGTGCAGTCTCCCCTCCTCACAACAGCCAGTGGCTTCACAGTAGTCAACTGTGGTGAGAGGCTGCTTCTAATACCTGGCTTGTGTGGAGTGAGCCACACTGACCCATAACTGCTATATGTAGGTTCCCAGCACTCCTCTTGGTGTCAGTAGTGCAGTATAGGTCATACCACCACCACCACTCTCCCATCCACCGAATGGGTGAGCTGATATTGGCTGCTTATTCCTGTCTTCCCTTGCATAGTTTATCCACTGCCAAGCCATTAATCGAGCTTTGTCCTAGTCCAGGCTTATATGTTTAGACATGTGCGCAGGTGCATACTGATGTCTGTCATCCTTCCAAATAACTGTTGCAGTATTCATAACTAATGGGATCTCCTGCCAAGAACAGCTCTTCATCCGACCAGTATACCAAAGCTTGTAATTCTTACCTGTGTCGTACATCAGAAGTATGCTCCCCACATCAGTGTAAGGCATAAAGGTGAAGTACTGATACTCCATACTCAGAACTACTTTGCCGCCAATCCAGGCACCATAGTTGAATGTTGGTCTGAATGCGTGTACCTGTGCTGTTCTTAGCCTAGTACCTACCTATGAACCTATCTGCCAGAGGGCATTTATTATACTAGCCAGTGTGTCTGCTTTCGCCATCCCATTGATTAATTAACTGAGCCTCTGTCAAGCAGAGCCAATGAAGTGATCCCAGGGGTGTATTTTCTGTTATCCATCCACTCGTCAAGGTTTCTCTTGAGTGTTGGTGAGGGGCTCTGCCTAATGAAGTTAAGAATTTTGTTCCAAAGCCAGGGGAGTCTCTGACAGGAATCTATCCCTCCAGCTTGTTCTATTTATTGTTGTAGCGAAGTTTAGCTCACTAGAGCGAGTGGCTCACAGTGACTTGGATTTCTTTAGGTGGACATGTCCATCAATTCTGAGTTGGACATGGCTTTGTAAGTCGGGCAGAGATCACCTCTGAGTAAGCAATATGCCACTGAGTACAGCCTGAGTTTTTTTCAGTCAGGCTGCAAAGGACATATGTTTGAGGCCAGTAATCCTCTTGATTAGGTATTTTTGTGGTCTTTCTAGCTGTTGGAAGTGTTTTGTGAGGTACATCCCAAATGGGGCATTGTACTCTATGATGGGTCTGAGTGACTAGTAGAGGGGGCACTATAACCTCTTTATTTCTAGATGTGAACCCTTTATTAATTAGAGCCACATAGAAGGATTTCCTAACTACTTTGGCAATATGATTGTTAAAGGAGAGATTACCATCTACCTGGGTCCCCAGATCTCTTATTTCCTCTCCTGTATTAAGGGGGCTCCATTTATATGATAATTCGTGGGCGTTTTGTTTTTCCCAAACGGGATGATTATGCATTTTTGGCATTTAGCTTGAGGCCATGACTTTGACACCAGGTGTCCATCTCAGCGAGGCTCTTTTGGAGGTAATCTGTCAGTCGGAGTCTCAGTTATGGCTCCCAGTTGGCAGTCATCAGCGAACTTGGTTAGCCATAGTCCTCCTGTGTTTGCCTGTACTTCTGAGAAGTATATGATGAACAGTAGGGGTCCCAGGACCGAGCCTTGCGGGACACCACTTGACTGGTTTAGTCGGACATGGAGCCCGCTATTCTTACCATGTGATCTGTCTGTAAGCCAGTTGGCAACCCATCTCGTGATGTAGGTTTATGTTCAGGCTGGTGAGTTTTTCTGTAATAGATTGGGGAATGGTGTCAGGCCTTGGCGAGGTCAAGGTAGGCTGTGTGAACCACCTTTCCCTCATCTATGGCCTTGATGACAGTCTCAGTCAACCAGATTTAGTAGGCATGATCTGCTCTTAAAGCCGAACTGGGTTGGGTCAAGCGTTTGGAGGATCCCAGTGTCTTTGTAATGAGCTCCATGATGATGCACTCCATAGCCTTGCAGACCAGGCTAGTCAGGCTTATGGGGTGATAGTTACCAGGGTCAGTTGTGGCCCCTCCTTTGTGGAGCAGAATGACCGTTGCTGTGTGCCATTCTGTGAGCACGTAGCCTGTGGAGAGGCTGACATTGAACAGCGTGTTTAGGTGGGGGGGTTAGTTGGTTCTGTAGTTCGTGCAACATGCAGCATGGGACACCATCTGGCCCCATTGACGCTGTGTTTTTGGCTTTTGAAAGGGCTGTTTTCACCTGTGCGTCCGATTTCCGGGACACTACACTTCCGGTATTGTTGTGGGCCCTTTTGGGGATGAAGTTTGTACTGAATCTGACAGGATGTTGGCAATATCAGTAGGTTCAGTATATTTTGTGCTATTTTGCACTAGCTCAGTGCATATCTGTGAGTTGCCACTTAAATTCTTGGCTTAGCTAAAGAAGGCTTTGTGGTTATCTTTTGAATCCTTGGCTATTTTTCTTTCGAAGTTAACCTTGGATGATTTTATGAGGGACCATAGTTTCTTATTGATACTGATCAGGGATGTCTTTCCTTCATGGGATTTGCTTTTTTTTCTGAACTAGTTTCCTCCTATTGTATAGCCTGTTTATGGCAGGGTTCCACCAGACTGGTTTCCTTCTCTTAGAGGAGTGAGCCTTGGTTTTACTAGGCATGGCACAATCCATGCATCCTTGTAGGTGCTCCATAGAGTGCATTTGTAAAGGTTTCTGCATCTTGGGCAGCGTTATCCTTTAGCGTGGGGGTCATGAAACTTACCGCCTCTGTCTTAATTAAGGTGAAGTTTGCTTTAGAAAGTTTTTTTACTGTGGTTTCCTTAGTTGGTGGTGGGGTGTGGACATCCAGAGTGATTAGTTTATGGGCACCTGTCGCCCATGTTGGTGATGACCAGGTCCTGTATGTTTTCACCTCTAGTAGGGGAGTTTACCAGCTGATCCAGGGCGTTTGAGTTGATGAATTTTTGGAAGCGCTGGGCCTGGGAGTTTGTACTCTAGTAGTTTTCCCAGTTAATGGTAGGGTAATTGAAATCGCCCAATGTCAGGGTGTTTGGTAGGACCTTCATGTTTTCCAGTGTCTCCAGAAAGTCATGGTGGTCCTGGGTCATGGAGGGTGATCTGTAGCAGGCCACAATTTGCATTGCAGATTTTCCTGATGTTAGTTGCACATGGATGATCTCAGAGGTATTGTGCTGCACCACTAACCTGAAGGTGTAGGTATCCTTGATGAATATGGATACACCCCCCTCCTTTTGTGTTTCGGTTCATATTCTGTGGCCGAAACGTGTGCTATGAGTTGTAGCCCGATAGTGCTGGGGGGGGTGCTGTCTGGAGCCTTGACTCTGGTTTCAGTTACTGCACAGATGTCGACGTTCTACATACTGAGGAGCGCTTCGAGCATGTGCATTTTGAGATTTAAACTCCTGGCGTTGAGTAGCATAACCGTCAGTTTTTTTGTTAATTGTGCTCTTTACCGAGGTGGGTTTGACTTTTGAGCCTTGCCTAAAAAAGGCACTATGGGGGCAGCAAGAGCCTTGGCCAGTATTCAAAAGCCTAGGGGTGACCAGTGCAAGCCATCTTTTGCGAAGCAATGCGGCTTGCCGAGCATGTCGTCGCAGGCTGACAGACACTGGATCCCCTTTGAGACCAGACGCTTAGCCAGTTGTTGAAATTGATCAATTTTCTTTATACTGAGGTATCATTCTTGGTAAGGGCTGGATGCTGGTCAGGGTCATATCCGCCTGGGCTTCATGGTCAGAGAGCTATTCCGTGTCTCTCTTCATGTAGTCCAGGGAGGTACGTCTTGGGTCATTCACACCAACATGAACAATGACCATCATATTTGCACTTGTTCTGGAGCCTCTTTCAGATGAGTACCTTTTTGGATTTTCTTTTCTTTTATAGTGTATTTTATAGTGTCTTTAACAGTTCATGTCATCCAAGAAGGAGGAAATGTCAGTGTGGTAGGCAGATGCCCCATAATGATTGTCATGTCAAATGTGTTTTAAGTGCTTCTCATGACCATATTCAATTCTCTGTTTTCAGGTGTTTGTGTTGAAGATCCTTTGTAGTAGTCTGTCTTCACTTTCCTTTTATTTTGAGAACCAACATCTCAAGTTGTTGGCCCCG
>NC_056738.1:341632540-341671148 GCF_019279795.1 Protopterus annectens | reverse complement strand
TTCCTAAAAACGATGCAGGTCCAGAGATGTTGCCATGGACCAAAGATTCATGCTTTGTCTGCACAGGGGCAAGTGCGTGTCCCTCCCTGCTTATTGATGTACCACATGACTGTGGTGTCGGCTGTTCTGACAAGCAGGGTCTCTGGAGAAAGAAGATGCTTGAAAGCCAGTAAGGCCTGCTGAACTGCAGTCAACTCTTAGATTTATGTGCAGGTGCATCTGCTGGGCGTTCCAACGTCCCTGTATGCATCTGCCATCCAAGTGTGCTCCTCAGGCGTAGTAAGATGCATCTGTGGGTCAGAACTTGAGTGGCAGGAGGTGGTCGAAAAGGCATGCCTTTGTTTTGTAGACAGGCTGTTGCCCACCATAGAAACTCAGTCTGCAGAGATGGAAACAGAGGTATCATCATATCCAGGTCCTGTGTGTGTTGACACCAAAAGTTCTTGAGGTACCATTGCAATTTCCTCATATGCAGTCTTGTATATGGAATCATGAGAATACAAGATTCCATGAATCCCAGAGCTTGCAGGTATTTCCTTGCAGGGAGCTGGGACAGGCTTGCCAATCCTTGAAGTAAACTGAAAGTTGTCTGCTTCTCCTGGATGAGATGCATCATCTGGGCGGCTATGTTCAGACTCGTTCCCAGGAATGTCATCTCCTTGGATGGTACCATTTTTGATTTTTCCTCATTGAGTGTGTAACCCAGGGAAGACAGAAGTCTCTTTACAAATTTCAGATCCTTTCATAGCTGTTCCTGAGAACTTGCTTGAATCAGAGAGTAGTCCAAGTATGGGTAAATCTGAATTTCTGAATTTTCTTCTGCCTGCAAAAAGCAATGCCTGGGCAAACACTTTTGTGAAGACTCTGGGAGCAGTAGAGAAGCCAAAAGGCAGTGCAAAGAATTGATAATGTTGCTTGCCCACTCTGAAACGAAGATACTTCCTGCAACTTTCCCAGATAGGGATGTGCAGATATGCCTCTGAGATCCAAGGTTACCAGCCAGGAATCCTTTTCTAGCATTGGTAGCAAATGATGTAGAGTGAGCATTTTGAACTTTGGAATTACTAGAAGAGAGTTCAGAATGGAAAGATCTAGTATAGGACGCCAGGTGCCTTCTTTTTCCTGGAACTATGAAAAGCCTGGAATAAAAGCCCTGGCCTACCTGCTGAGCAGGAACTGATTCCATTGCTCCCAGATGAGACGAAGACAAAATGTTCTCCTACTTCTGCCCATTGGTTTGGAGGAATGTCCGGGAATCACTTGGGAGCTGGAAAGGTGCAGAAAGAAAACTTGTGCACTAGGGACACCGTTCTGAGCACCCATTTGTCGTCTGTGATACTGGCAAAGACATCTGCAAAAAGTGCCAACCTTCCCCCTAAAGGACTCTCCGGGCAGGCAAGAGCAGGCAAAAGTTGTAAAAAGTCATTGAGTGTTTTGATTGAGAAGCAGGCTTGGAGCTTCCCACCTTAGAAGTGGAAGCTTGCAAATGCCTAGACCTTCGAGGGGTAGCTGCCTGCCCCCTAGAAGATTTGGAACCTCTAGTCTTGGAACGGTTCTGTCTGTTGGTATCAGGAAAGGTCCAACTCTTGGAAAGGTAATTCCTGCTAAAGCGAGGAGGCTGAACTTGCAGAAAATCCTTAACAGTTTGCATGGACTTGGCCTTATCCTCCATCTTCTTAAGTACCTCCTCTGCTTTGCTGCCAAAAAGACGGTCTTTATGCAAAGGTAAATCCAAAAGCTTAGCCTTGACAGGTTCTGGAAGAGGCTGTTCTCTGAGCCAAGCGTGCCTTCTAATAACAGATCCAGTAGCCGTAGCCCTGCTGGAGGCTTCAAGGATGTCAAAACCACAATGCAAAGAATGCTTATTGACCAGACTGGCTGAATTCAGTAAATCCTGCATGTCTTTACTCTCTGCCAAAGGAGGTACACTTGCTATTCTAGACTTAATAGCCTCCAAGGTGTGCTGCTGGTACTTCAGCATATGAAAAAGAAAATTGGTAGCCCCAATAGCTAGGGTGGCAGAGTTATAAACTTTCTTGCCCCATCTGTCAAGGTGCCTAGATTCCCAGTCAGAGGGAACAGGATTCCTGGTAACGGTGGCCTTAACTCCTTTAGGGCCCTGAGAAATAAAGTACAGATGCGTACACTTGCCATAAATGTAGCTGTTAGAGTGCATTCACTGTTGCAGTCATTACATTTGGGTAAACTGCTGGCAGGTTGCCCACAGTCGGCCTGAATAACAGTCTTGGGTCCTGCGTCAGTTCCCGTCTCCTCTCTTCCATGACGTCAGGTCATCAGGGGTATAAAACATGCAGCATACAACATTTTATTCAGTTTTTCTTGCCCCAAATGTCAGGTACACAAACATACATAAACAGAAATATATATAAATGCACTTTTAGCAACAAACTTTACCTTCATCTAAAAGCAAATACACAACAAAGGCTTTAATGTATAGTGAAGGAAAGAAAAGGTATAGAAAGGGGGATGGCGGGTGGGTAACCCGGACTGCAACAGTGAATATACTCAAACATCTACATTTACTATAAGTGTATACAACTGCACTATGTTCTTTGTGTTTCACTGTTGGTCATTACATTTGGGTACAATCCCAAAGCTATGGATGGGAGGATGGAACTAAACAGCATTAGGAGCGGCTATAAGGCCCTGCAGAACTGCAGTGGCAAAGCCTGCCCTGGATTTGGAGAAAAGAGGCAAATGATGACATTTTGTGAAGGTATGAACAGAGCTCCAAGTAGTAGCTTCTAGAATGTCTTTGGTCGGAACCCCTCTGAGAAAAGCTGCTGAAGTACAGGCAGCCCTGGTGGAATGTGATCTGATCCCCTTGGGCACAGGTTTACCATGGTGCAAGTAGCAGAAACGAATGCAGTGGCTTATCCACTTTGAAATAGACTGCCTTGATATAGCCTTCCCCTCTGACCCTGCAGCAAATGCTACCAGTAGTTGCTCAGACTTTCTTAAAGATTTGGTCCTGTTTAAGTAGAATCTTAGTTGTCTGTGTACGTCCAATGAATGCAGAATCCGCTCCCCCTTGTTCTGCGGATTTGGGTAAAATGTTGGCAGGTGAATGGTCTGGTTAAGAGCCACACTGGATACCACCTTAGGCATAAAAGATGGATTGGTCTTGAAGGACACCCTGCCCGGGTAAAATATAATAAAAGGCTCCACTGCCATGAGAGCCTGTAGTTCTGAAACCCTTCTTACTGAAGTGACTGCCAAGAGAAAAGCGGTTTTCCAAGACAGAAATTTTATATCCACAGTAGCTGCTGGTTCAAAAGGAGGAAGGGTGAGTTTTTCCAGTACAAAATTGGAAGTCCCATGCGGAGTTGGTGATCTTCTGGGAGGCCTTAAATTTTTGGCCCCTCTAAGATACTGTTTAAGCAGAGAATGAGAAAAGAGGCTCCGTGTTGTAATGAGCCGAGATGGCAGAGGCATGGATTTTTATTGAAGAAAAAGATAGGCCCTTGTCAAACATCTCAGTCAAACATTGTAAAATCTGAGGAATATTGGGCTTTGCTTATCTGTTCCTTGTGCCTGGTTCCAAGCACAGAATATCTTCCATTTATCAGCATAAGATTTTCTAGTACTAGGCCTTCTGGCTTCCAAAATGACATCCATCACAGATTTACTGAGAGGTGGTGTTTGAATAATTAATTGATCAGCCATGCGGCAAGATTCAGGGTTTGGAACAGAGTGTGCAGAATTTGACTGTTCTGCTGAGATGGTAGATGAGGTATCTGAGGCAAGTACCATAGAGGGAGTTATTTATTTATTTATTTTATTTTACATTTGTTAACCGGGAAATTCCGACTGGACCAGGTCCATTTTCAGCGGAGGCCCGGGGAGAAAAGCTCCAACATCAAGTTATACAAATACAGTACATCCAGCATAATACACAAACAGGTACCAGGGCTGGCGAGGCCAGTCCGGAGCAACTAGGATCATTTTTGGTTTTTCCTGTCCGACTTTTAGTAAGACATTGGAGAGTAGAGGCAGAGGGGGAAAGGCATAGACTTAAGAATAGGGCATCCACTTTCCATGCTTTTTTGTGATGAGTTCTTGTGCAGAATTTGTCCAACTGATAATTTTGGGGAGAGGCAAATAAATCTATGTCTGGGCTCCCTCATTTCTGTGATACCATTCTGAAGATTTGTGAATCCAGTTTCTATTCGTGTGGATCCATAAGATTTCTGGTTAGGTCTTCTGCCAGATTATTTTGTTTTCCTGGCAGGAACTGAGCTTGAAGATACATCTGGCAAGTCAAGGCTGTGTTCCACAAGGCCATGGCTAGTCTGCAAAGGGGGTAGGAATGTGTACCCCCTTGCTTATGTACCACATAACTGTGGTGTTGTCAGTCTTTATCAGTAGTTGTCCTTGATGAAGTTAAGCCCTTGAAGGCTGTCAGAGCATTCTGAACAGCTAGCATCTCTTTCTGGTTGATATGCAGATGCATTTGGATTGGGCTCCATTTGCCCTGAATGCATCTCCCCACCAGCTGGGCCCCCCAAGCATAGTGTGATGCATCTGTAGTTAGGGTTTGGGTGGCAGGGAGGAGAGTGAATGACGGTCCCTTGTTTTGGTGACACGTCTCTGCCCACCAAAGAAACTCCTGTTATAGGCATGGAATAAGAGGAATCATTGTTTCCAGACTGTGACAATGTTGACTCCATAAACTTTTTAGGTACCATTGAAGTTTCCTCATATGCAGTCTCGCATATGGAATTAGTAGAATGCAAGATGCCATGAACCCCAAAGCCTGCAGAATTTGTCTTGCAGATAACTGGGTTTTTGTTACCATTTGTTTGAAGTATCTTGTCGGTTGCCTTTGTTTGTCTGGCGTTAGGTAAGCCATCTGGGCAGTTGTATTCAAGCTTGCACCCAGGAATGTAATTATTTGAGAGGGTACCAGTTGTGATTTCTTTTCGTTTATGGTGTACCCTAGGCATGCTAGAAGCCTTTTTACAAACGTCAGATGTTGAAGAAGAGTGTCCTTGCCCTCTGCTTGAATGAGACAGTCATCCAAGATAAGGATAAATTTCAATGCTTCTTTATCTGCAGAATGCAATTACTGGTGCCAGGCACTCTGTAAAGACACTGGGCGCAGTAGATAAGCCAAAGTGCAGTGCAGAGAATTGGTAATGCAAAAAACCTACTTTGAAGCGAAGGTATCTTCTGCATGATTCCCTTATTGGGATATGCAGGTATGCCTTTTTTACATCTAGAGTTACTAACCAAGCATTCCTGCCTAGCATAGGCAGCAGCTGTTGTAAATTCAAAATTTTGAATTTTGGAATGTCCAGGAACGTGTTCAAAATTGATAAATCCAGTATTGGACGCCATGAGTTGTCTTTTCTGGGTACCAGGAAAAGTCTTTAATAAAAACCTTGTCCTTTTTCTGGTACCGGTTGAATAGCCCCCATATCCATGAGGGACAGGACTTGCTTCTGGGCCTCTGCCCACTGGTTTTGTGGCAGATCCGGCCATCTGTTTGGAATTGGCAAAGTATGGAAATGAAATCTGTACCCCTGGGATGCTACGTTTAATACCCACTTACCCTGGGTAATTAACTGCCAATTTTGAGCATGAAGTGCTAGTTTTCCCCCCAAGGGGGCTGCCAAAAGGTAAGTGCTTGGTGATGGTAGAGGAAAGTAATTGAGACTGCTTACTGTAGGGTTGTGCTTTGCTTCCTCCAGTTTTGGAGGTGGAGGCACCCCATTGCTTTGACCTGTAAGAAACCTGTGATTGGTATCTGGAGCCTTTTGAGCACCTGGATTTGCCTTGAGTGGCTCTGATGGACACAGGAAAGGACCAATTTTTTGTAGGCCAGTGTCTACTGAACCTGGGTGGCTGCACTTGCAAGAAATCTTTTACAGTTTGCATAGATTTAGCTTGGTCTTCCATTTTCTTTAAAACCTCTTCTGCCTTATTACCAAACAGAGTATCATGCTGCAAAGGGGCATCCAACAATTTAGCTTTAACATGATCAGGCAGATTTTGCTCCTTGAGCCAGGCATGCCTTCTAATCACAGATCCAGTAACGGCGGCCCTACAAGAGGCCTCCAAGGAATCAAAACCACATTGCAAAGTATGCTTTCCAACCTGTTCTGCCGAATGCAATAATTCTTGTAACTATTTTCCACACAATCCGAAATAAACATCATTTTCTGTTTCAGTAAACCCATGACATGCTGTTGATATTTAAGCATATGAAACTGGCAGTTTAAAGCCCTGACTGCCAAGGTTGCAGACGTATAAACCTTCTTTCCCCATCTATCCAGCGTCCTGGAATCTCTGTCAGACGGGGTAGGATTTTTGGCTGTAGAGGCCTTTACACCCTTGGAACCCTGAAAAATAGGATCAGCAGCAAGATTTTTAAATAGAAATTTGTGGGAGTCAGGAACCCTATAATATCTGTCTGGCTTACTAGGAGCCGGAGGCAGGGAATCAGGAGCCATGCTAGATTCTGAAAACACATCAACAATGTCTAATACTGAAGGTACTGCCAAAGGCCTATGCTGAGGAAGAAGGAAATCCCTAAGCCTCTTTTTTGATTCAGAGAAGTCCTGACTCTCCCAGTGAAAATGTTCCCTTAAAGTACGCAAAGTCTCCCCAAAAGAATAATCCTCAGGAGGAGATGCAGATGGGATGGATTCCTCTGCATCAGAATCCTCATAGGGTGGAATAGAAAATTCCTGATCAGAAGAGGAATCAGAAGAAATGGAAACCTGATCTGAAGATTCATAATCAGTGCCTTGCCTAGGCCTCTTAGCAGGAGGGGGGGGTGTTGGGAACCCCTGATCAAGGTAATTAAATCCTCAGTCATTTTGATCATCTGTTTTTTAGGCATAGGGGCCTGAGCATGTGGCTCATGCGTCAAGTTTTTTTTAGACATGCAAGACGTTTTCAACCTTGTTTTTGAGGCTGGCGTCGGTTTAATATAAAAATGTTGAGGCCTGAAAACACCCTCAGAAGCTGGTGCCTGCTCAGCGGCTTCGCACCCATCCAAGGGAGAGACATCCGCGGGTTCAATACTCTGAGAATCTCGAGGCATACCAGACTCCGAATGGGTCTTGGTAGAGGCCTGTGACCCAAGTAGTGAACATCACGGGCTGCAAAAGCGCCTCACTGAGTACTGGCGAACCGGCGACTGGCTTAGAAGGTTTGTTGTCGGTTTTGGACCTTGACGGTCTGTCTCTTTTTCTTTGCATTTTTTGTGAACTCCGGTAGTCGGATTGCTAACCTACAACATTTCAGGATAATTAAATCTTGTACCAAAAAATTTAGAAGCAAAAATATACAGACGCTTAGTGTGTTGGTTAAATCTAGCACAAAACCCGACAGCAAGGCACGTTGTGATCTGGGCCTAGGCAAGGAATACAGTACAAATGAAAATCCTTATGGAGGTATTTGCTTCCCACAAGTAATGCAATTACTAACTTTTACTGATATCGGTAAGGAGCAAGAAAATGTTTCCACAACGGGGTACTTAGCTTTAGTTTGAAGACTTCGGTTCTGAAACTCTAATACTAAAATTTCAGGAGTCTGCCAACCGGCACTTGCGAACTGCTTCTGCTTCGGGCACCGTGCGGCAAGAAAGATGGAATAAAATGGCATCGGCTGCATGTTTTACACCCCTGACGACCTGACGTCATGGAAGAGGAGACAGCAACCGACGCAGGACCCAAGACTTTGTTATTCAGGCCGACTGAGGGCAACCTGCCAGCAAATTACCCAAATGTAATGACTGCAACAGTGAAACACGAAGAACATCCACTGCATCTGCCAACGTGTTCCTGAAAAGAAACAGATGAGAATCAGGAACTCTGTAGTACCAGTCAGGTTTCCTGGGAGCAGGAGGAACCGAATTTGGAGTCGAGGAATTTTACAGAAAAACAACAACTTCCAACACAGGGAGAATAGCAAGAGGCTTATGCGGAGGTAAATCCAGAAAAGTACAGTTTTGTACCTACCATAAATGTAGATGTTAGAGTGTCTTCACTGCTGCAGTCATTACACTTGGGTAATCCTGCGGTCAGGCAGTCCCGCAGTCGGTCAAAGTTTCCAAAGTCTTGGTCCGGCGTCGGTTGCTGTCGCTTCTTCCTTGACGTCAGTGCGCCAGGGGTATACAAGATGCAGCAGACGCCATTTTCTTCAGTTTTTCTTGCCCCATATGTCAGTTGCCCCCAAATAGGTAGGCAATACAAATTGCTAATAAAACATACAATAAAGGTAAAAATCAAAACCTTCAGTTACCAGCAAATACACCACATAGGTAGTATAGGGTTGAAAGGTATAGTTAAGTCCCAGCTAAGATAGAGGGGATGGCGGGTGGGTAACCTGGACTGTAGCAGTGAAGACACTAACATCTACATTTATGGTAGGTACAAAAAGTACAGTTGTGTATACCTACCATAAATGTAGATGTTAGAGTGTCTTCACTGTTGCAGTCATAACTGTAGGGTACTCCTGCCGGCAGGCAGCCCGAGGTCAGCCAGAATATCAAAGTCTGGGTCCGGCGTCGGCTGTATCAGCAAGTACCCTGACGTCAGAACGCATGGGTATAAAGCAGACAGCCGACGCCATCTTCTCCAGCCTTTCTTGCCCCTGATGTCAGAAGCCCCCATAAAAGAAAAAGGTGTCCCAAGGGAAACACAAATACACCAGAAAGGTAGTGGAAAAGGAAACAAAGCAAGCAAAAAGAAACAAGAGGGGTCTGGAGGAGAATGACTGCAACAGTGAAGACACTCGAACATCTACATTTATGGTAGGTATACACAACTGTACTATGTTCTTCGTGTTTCACTGTTGCAGTCATAACTGTAGGGTAGAATCCCAAAGCTGAGAACACGGGAGGAGGTTATGAAGAAGGAGCAGCTAGAAGACCCTGCAAAACAGCAGAGGCAAAGCCTGCCCTAGACTTAGAGTACAAAGGGAGGTTATAGTGCTTGGAAAAGGTATGCACAGAGCTCCAAGTGGCAGCCTCCAGAATGTCCTTGGTAGGAACTCCTCTGAGAAAGGCTGCTGAAGTGGCAGCTGCTCTAGTAGAATGAGTCCTGACAGTACCTGGAATCTGTTTTCCATAAACAGAGTAACAATATCTTATTCCATGAGCAATCCATTTGGAAATAGTTTGCTTAGAAATAGCTTTACCTAGAGAACTGGAAGCAAATGAGATAAGCAATTGATCTGATTTTCTGAAATCTTTAGTTTTGTCCAGGTAAAAACGTAGTTGCCTGTGTACGTCTAATGAATGCAAAATCCTTTCCCCCTTATTTTGGGGTTTTGGGAAAAAGGTAGGAAGGTGAATAGTCTGATTTAGAGCCACTCTAGAAACTACCTTAGGCATAAAAGTAGGATTGGTCCTCAAGGAAACTCTGTCCTGATGGAAGATGAGGTATGGTTCCACGGCCATGAGGGCTTGTAACTCACCCTCCCTTCTGGCAGAAGTCAAGGCCAACAAGATAGCCATCTTCCAGGATAAGAACTTAATATCCGCAGAGGCAGCAGGCTCAAAAGGAGGCAAAGTAAGCTTTTCCAAGACATAGTTGAGATCCCAAGGAGGGACAGGAGGAGATCTAGGAGGTCTTAAATTCTTAGCTCCTCTCAGAAATTGTCTAACCAGCTGGTGGGAAAAAATGGGAGGATCACAATTGAAATGAGCCGAAATAGCAGAAGCATGAATTTTAATGGAAAAGGAAAGACCTTTAATCAAAAGGTCTGAGAGATAAAGTAAAATAGAGGGAATATCAGGTAAAAAAAAAAAGGATCAGAACCACGATCCTGCATCGAAATACAAAATCTTTTCCATTTAGAAGCATAAGATTTCCTTGTACTAGGACGCCTAGCTTCCAAAAGAATATCCAAAACTTGTTTAGGAAGAGAAGAAGGAATCAATTGCCTTTGATGAGCCAAGCTGCCAGGCAGAGAGTCTTGATTTGAGAGTGAAATACCTGACCCTGATGCTGGGACAGTAGAGAATGGGTCAGAGGAAGACTCCAAGGGGGTTCCAAGCAAAGGTGCAGTAGAGTTGGATATCAAAACTGACGAGGCCAATTTGGAGCTATCAAAATGATCAATCTGGGTTTGTCCAGCTTTATTTTTAGCAATACCTGAGGCAGAAGAGGAGGGAAGGCATATCCCGAAAGATTCCTCCAGCTGAAGGACAGGGCATCCACTTTCCAAGCTGTCTTGTGGAAGGACCTGGTGCAAAAGAGAGGCAACTGATGGTTGAGATGGGACGCAAACAGATCTATCTGAGGACAGCCCCAAACTGCAGTTATCTTGCTGAATAAGTTGGGGTCAAACATCCATTCATGAGGATCCAAAATGTTTCTGCTTAGGCTGTCTGCTAAGAGATTCTGATTTCCTGGAATGAACTGTGCCTGAAGATCCAGATTCAAATTTAGGGCAGTGTCCCATAAAGTCATGGCAAGTCTGCAAAGGGGTAAGAGTGAGAGCCCCCTTGCTTGTTTATGTACCACATGACTGTGGTATTGTCTGTTCGAATTAGCAGAGGTCCTGGCTTCAAAAGAGTCTGGAAGGCTAGAAGAGCATTTTGGACTGCCAACATTTCTTTCAAGTTGATGTGCCGTAGAAGGTGTTTGTTTGTACAAGAGCCCTGTTGGCATTTGTCTAGAAAATGAGCTCCCCAAGCATAATCCGAGGCGTCCGTGGTTATGGTCCAAGTAGGCTGAGGAAGACGAAAGAGTTTCCCTTCGTTCAAAACACACGCCCTGGACCACCAAAGGAATTCCTTCTGGAGGCAGGGAATCAGTGGAATCATTGTATCCAGACTGTGGCAATGCTGAGACCATACACTCTTTAGGTACCATTGAAGTTTCCTCATGTGAAGCCTCGCATTTGGAATCAACAGGATGCAAGAGGCCATGTAGCCCAAAGCCTGCAGGAATTTCCTTGCAGTGAGCTGAGTCAAGGTTGCCAAGGTCTTGAAGATTGAATCCAGCTGTAACTGTTTTTCTGGAGTAAGGAAGGCCATCTGTAAACTTGTGTCTAGAAGAGCTCTCAAAATGATCATTCGTTGAGAAGGAATCAAATGTGACTTTTTGTGTTCACTGAGAATCCCAGTAGTAGAAGACGTTGAACAAAATGCAGGTGTTGAAGTAAAAGGTCTTTGCTGTCTGAATTAGACAGTCGTCCAGATAGGGGTAAATCTGAATCCCCTGAAGTCTGCAGTAAGCTACTACTGGAGCCACGCATTTGGTAAAAACTCTGGGCGCAGTAGATAAGCCAAATGGCAGTACAGAGAATTGGAAGTGTCTCGAGCCTGCCTTGAATCTGAGGTACTTTCTGCATTGTTGCCTTATGGGGACGTGTAAGTAAGCCTCTTAAGTCCAATGTTACCATCCAAGCATCTTGTGAGAGCATTGGGAGATGTTGTTGAAGTGTAAGCATCTTGAATTTTGGAATTTCCAAAAAGGTGTTTAATATTGAGAGGTCCAGAATAGGTCTCCAGGAGTTTTGTTTTCTTGGGACCAGAAAAAGTCTTGAATAAAACCTTTCCCCACCTCTAGAGGTGGAACAGGTTCTATGGCTCTTAAGGCTAATAAAGCGTCCACTTGATTTAAGGCCTCTGTCCATTGATGTTTTGGCAGATCTGGCCAGCCGGAAGGCCTTGGCAGAGTGTGAAAGTGGAATCTGTAGCCTTTCAAAATCACGTCTAACACCCATTTGTCCTGGGTAATGAGAGTCCAATTTTGGTAAAAGAGAAAGTTTTCCTCCGAGAGGGCATCCAGGAAGGAGGACCTGTAGCCCAACAGAGGAGTCATTGGGTCTGCTTTCTTTGGGTTTGAGGTCTGTCTTCTCCCTTCTAGGTGAAGAAGCAGTCCACTGTCTAGATCTGTAAGAGGCCTGAGCCTGCCCCGACCTCTGGAGAGTCTATATCTTCCCCTTTGAGGCCTGTCAGAAGTGGGAAAAGACCAATTTTTGGAGGGCCAATTTCTAGAAAATCTAGGAGGCTGTACTTGCAAAAAATCTTTTACAGTCTGCATAGACTTGGCTTTTTCTTCCATCTTTTTAATAAGCTCCTCAGCCTTAGATCCAAATAAGACATCATGCTGAACAGGGGCATCTAGCAATTTAGCCTTAACTTGTTCAGGTAAATTCTGCTCACGAAGCCAAGCATGTCTCCTGATAACAGTACCAGATGCAGCAGCCCTGCAGGAAGCCTCTAAGGCATCAAAACCACAATGTAAACTATGTTTGCTAACTTGTTCAGTTGCATGCAACACATCCTGTAATTCCTTGTCCTCAGCACATGCAAGAAAGATAGAAAGCCTTTGTTTTAAAACAGATAAAATAAACTGTTGATACTTAAACATGTGAAACTGGCAATTTAAAGCTCTAATAGAAAGGGTAGCTGAAGTATAAACCTTTTTGCCCCACCCGTCCAAGGCACGAGAATCCTTTTCAGAGGGGATAGGATTCTTAGAGGAGGCAGCCTTAGCAGCCTTGGAACCCTGCGAAATAGTTTCAGGATCAGCAGAAGGGTTCTTAAATAAGAATTGATGGGAATCAGGGACCCTGTAAAATCTATCAGGCTTAGAAGGAGCAGGCGGCATGGAATCGGGATTCAAGTTAGCTTCAGAGAAGGCATCATCCACAATGTCAAGTACAGGAGGAATAGCTAAAGGCCTGTGTTGAGGGAGAAGAAGAAATTCCCTAAGTCTCTTTTTGGAAGCAGAATAATCCTGACCTTTCCCAATGAAAATGCTCCCTCATCTCATGCAAGGTTTCCCCAAAAGGGATATCTTCAGGGGGAGAGGCAGAGGGAACAGAATCCTCTGCATCCGAATCCTCATAAGGGGGAAAAGAGTAATCCTGATCAGAGGAAGAAACTGAAGATACAGAAGCCTGATCAGAGGAATCATAAGGGATATCCTGTCTAGGCCTTTTCTCAGGAGGAGGGTGAGAGCCCCTAATCATAGTTAATAAATCCTCAGCCATCCGTAGTAATTGCTTCTGAGTCTTAGGAGCTGAATCCGAAGAAGCTTGAGCAGAAAGTCTGGGTTTAACAGGAGTCTTTGACTTAGCCTTTGTCTTTGTGGAAATAGTAATATGTGAAGACCTCCTCAGAAGCCGGTACCTGCACAGCGGTTCCGGACCCATCTGAAGAAGCGACATCCGAAGGTCCTGCAGCAGACAAATTACTAGGCCTAGATGGCTCCCCATGGGAGTCCGTGTCGGCCATCGGTTCTGAAGTGGCGGACGACAGGGGCTACAAAAGCACCTCACTGACGACCGCCGAACCCGAAGCTGGCTCCGGCTGCAAAGTCTCCTGTTTGGACCTTGGAGGCCTGTCCTTGTCTTTGCGTTTCTTCTGTATTCCGGTAGTCGGTAAAGTATCCGATGACATCCTACAATTAGTCTACCGAAGTAATTCAAGGCCCAATCGTACCTACGCTTGATAGTGCGAGAATTAAACCTGGCACAGAACCGACAGCAAGAAACGTCGTGGTCAGGGCCTAAGCAAGGTAGACGGTAAGAGTGGAAATCTTTATGAGGTATTTGTTTTCCACACAATACACAATTATTAACTTTTTCTGACATCGGAGGAGCAAGAAAAAGGTTTCCCCAACGGGGTACTTAGCTTTGAGAAGAGAAGTAGAAAATTTCGGACCGACGACAATTACACCACGTTGTCTTGAAAACGCCAACCAACAACTAGCGAACTGCTTTGCACCGCACGGCAAGAAAGGCTGGAGAAGATGGCGTCGGCTGTCAGCTTTATACCCATGCGTTCTGACGTCAGGGTACTTGCTGATACAGCCGACGCCGGACCCAGACTTTGATATTCTGGCCGACCTCGGGCTGCCTGCCGGCAGGAGTACCCTACAGTTATGACTGCAACAGTGAAACACGAAGAACATCTGTACTATGTTCGTGTTTCACTGCTGCAGTCATTACACTTGGGTTGAATCCCAAAGCTGAGTAAGGGTGGCTGGTTCTATAGAGGATTTGTGGTGGCTATGAGGCCCTGCAGCACTGTAGTGGCAAAGCCAGCTCTGGATCTAGAATAAAGAGAGTCAAGTGGTAATGCTTGGTAAAGGTGTGCACTGAACTCC
The DNA here is from genome assembly GCF_019279795.1 of Protopterus annectens. Classification (NCBI taxonomy): domain Eukaryota; kingdom Metazoa; phylum Chordata; order Ceratodontiformes; family Protopteridae; genus Protopterus; species Protopterus annectens. Next base: position 341,657,046 of record NC_056738.1, on the reverse strand, counting down.
AAGTTGCAGCTTCCAAGATGTCTTTGGTAGGTACTCCTCTAAGGTAGGCAGTAGAAGTGGCTGTTGCCCTGGTGGAATGTGGTCTAATGTTACTAGGTACAGGTTTCTCATACTGTGTGTAGCAGAACCGGATACAGCGTCCTATCCACTTTGAAATGGTCTGCTTCGAGATAGCCTTTCCCTGTGATCCAGCAGCATATGCTACAAACAATTGCTCAGTTTTTCTGAAAGCTTTTGTTTTGTCCAAGTAGAAACGTAATTGTCTGTGTATGTCCAAGGAATGCAGAAGTCTCTCCCCTTTATTCTGGGGATTTGGATAAAAAGTTGGCAAGTGAATATTTTGGTTAAGAGCCACACTGGATACCACCTTTGGCATAAATGAAAGGTTTGTTCTTAAAGAAACCCTGTTTTGGTGAAAAATGATGAAAGGCTCCACTGCCATTGGTGCCTGTAACTCGAAGACTCTTCGTGCTGAGGTTATTGCCAGAAGCAGAGCAGTTTTCCAGGATACATAGTTTAATTCTGCTGAATTGGCTGGCTCAAAAGGAGGTAAAGTTAGTTTTTCCAATACAAAATTGAGGTCCCAAGTTGGTGTTGGTGCTCTCCGGGGCGGTCTTATATTTTTAGTCCCTCTGAGGTACTGTTTTAGAAATGGATGAGAGAAAATAGGAGGATCTGTGTTGTAATGGGCCGAGATGGCAGAGGCGTGGATCTTAATGGATGAGAAGGATAGTCCTTTGTCCAGCATCTCAGTTAAGTATTGTAGTATCAGAGGAATATTTGGGACCAGAGGGTCACAGCTTTGAGCCTGGTTCCAGGCACAGAATCTGTTCCACTTTTGTGAGCATGATTTCCTGTTGCTAGGCCTCCTGGCCTCCAAAATGACATCCATAACAGCTTTTGAGAGAGGTGTTGTCTGCCTGACTAATGAATCTGCCATGCAGCCAGGTTGAAGGTTTTGAGCTGACTATGCAGGATTGGATTGTTTTGTTGAGTCAGAAGGTGCAGAGTTTGAGGCAAAATCCATGGTAGGCCTAGAGCCAAGTTCTTTAAGACTGGGTACCAGTGCTGGCGTGGCCAGTCTGGGGCAATCAGGATCATCTGTGGTTTTTCTTATCTGGCTTTTAGGAGTACCTCTGAAAGGAGACGCAGTGGTGGGAAGGCATAAACTTTTAGGCTTTTCCAGCTGAACCACAGGGCATCCACTTTCCATGCTTGTGTGTGATAAGTCCTTGTGCAGAATTTTTGTAGTTGGCAATTCATTAGGGAGGCAAAAAGATCCATGTCTGGGCACCCCCATTTTTGCATTATGCTGAATACTTGTGGATTTAATTTCCACTCGTGAGGATCCACAATGTTTCTGATTAAGTCGTCTGCCAGAGTATTTTTCTTTCCTGGCAGGAATTGTGCTTGTAGATTAACTTGATAGGTTAGAGCTATGTTCCACAAGGTCATGGCTTGTCTGCATAGGGGGTAAGAATGAGTGCCCCCTTGCTAGTTTATGTACCACATAACTGTGGTGTTGTCGGTCTTTAATAATAGTTGTCCTGGATGCAGAAGGTCCTTGAAAGCTGTTCGGGCATTTTGTACAGCCAACATCTCTTTTTGATTGATGTGAAGATGCATTTGGTGTGCGGTCCACTTGCCCTGAATACATTTTCCTGCCATGTGTGCTCCCCAGGCGTAATCCAAAGCATCTGTTGTTAATGTCTGCCTGGCTGTGAGTAGAGTGAAAAGCTGTCCCTTGTTGAGGTGACATGCCTGTGCCCACCATCGAAAATCCTGTTGTAGGCAGGGAATTGGAGGTATTGCTGCTTCCAAACTGTGACAGTGTCGAGTCCAAACACTTTTTAGGTACCACTGTAATTTCCTCATATGCAGTCTGGCATATGGAATTAGTAGTATGCAGGATGCCATGAATCCCAAGGTCTGCAGAATTTTTCTTGCAGAGAGTTGGGTCTTTGTTGCCATCAATTGAAAATACTGAGTCAGTTGCCCTTGCTTGTCTGGTGTGAGATAAGCCATCTGGGCCGTTGCATTTAAGCTGGCACCCAGGAATATTATCTCTTGTGAGGGCACTAGTTTTGACTTCTTTTCATTTACTGTGTACTCTAGGCAAATTAGCAACCTTTTTACAAATGCCAGATGCTTTAGAAGAATGTCCTTGCTCTCTGCTTGAATCAGGCAGTCATCCAGGTATGGATATATTTGAATTCCATTTTGTCTGCAAAATGCAATTACTGGTGCCAGGCACTTTGTGAAGACCCTGGGTGCAGCAGATAAGCCAAAGGGCAGTGCAAAGAATTGGTAGTGCATTGAACCAGCTATGAATCTGAGGTATCTTCTGCAATTTTGTCTGATAGGGACATGCAGGTATGCCTCTGAGGTCCAAAGTAACAAGCCAAGCCTTCTTGGCCAGCATGGGAAGAAGCTGCTGTAGTGTCAACATTTTGAATTTTGGAACATCCAGGTAAGTATTTAGAGTAGAAAGTTCTAGTATGGGTCTCCAGGCTTTGTCCTTTCTGGGGACCAGGAAAAGTCTTGAGTAAAATCCTTGTCCCTGTTGTGGCACTTTCTGAATAGCTCTCATGTCCACGAGGGCTGTAATTTGTTTTTGTGCCTTTGCCCATTGATTTTGTGGCAGGTCTTGCATTCCTTTTAGCCTTGGTAGAGTGTGAAAGTGGAACCTGTAACCTTGAGACACAATATTCAGAACCCATTTGTCTTGGGTGGGTGATTGCCAATTTTGAGAAAAAAGTGCTAGATTTCCCCCTAAGGGAGCTGCCAAAAGGTAAGTGCTTGGCATTCGAAGGGGAAAGTCACTGAGACCCGTTTCCTGTAAGGTTGTGACTTGTCTTCACCTCCTTTTGGGGTTGAAGCACCCCACTGTCGTGGTCTGTAAGAGCCTTGGGGCTGAGCTCTGCCCTCTTGGGCGTCTGCATCTGCCTCTGTGGTCTGTGAAACTGGAAAGGACCAATTCTTTGAAGGCCAATTTCTGCTAAATCGAGGTGGCTGTACCTGTAAGAAATCCTTCACTGTTTGCATAGATTTTGCCTTATCCTCCATTTTCTTTAATACCTCTTCTGCCTTAACACCAAATAAAATATCCAGCTGTAAAGGAGCATCCAATAATTTTGCCTCAACATGATCTGGTAAACCTTGTTCTTTTAACAAAGCATGCCTTCGAATCACAGATCCTGTAACTGCTGCTCTACAAAAGCCTCTAATGAATCAAAACCACATTGCAGAGTATGTTTTCCCACTTGTTCAGCTGCATGCAATAAATCCTGCATTTCCTTATAGTCAGGATGTTCTGAAGTTGTAATAATAATAATTTTCTGTTTTAACAGAGACATTAAATATTGTTTGTATTCAAGCATGTGAAACTGGCAATTTAAAGCTCTCACTGCTAAAGTTGTAGAAGTGAAAACTTTCTTACCCCATCTGTCTAATGCTATAGAATCCCTGTCAGAGGGAACTGGATTTTTAGCCGTGGAAGCCTTTACCTCTTTGGGACCCTGGGAAACAGTTTCTGGGTCAGCAACAGGGTTTGTATAAAGAAATTTGAGAGAGTCAGGGACTCTGTAGTACCTGTTTGGCTTGACTGGAGCAGGGGGCAAATAATCGGGATTTAAACGGATTCAGAGAACACATCATCCACAATATCTAACACTGGCGGAATAGCAAGGGGCCTGTGCTGAGGCAATAAAAGAAAGTCTCGGAGCCTTTTCTTGGACTCTGAGTAATCCTGGCCCTCCCAATGGAAATGCTCCCTCATGGTATGTAAAGTTTCCCCAAAAGAATAATCCTCAGGAGGAGAGGCTGAAGGAACTGATTCTTCGGCATCAGAGTCCTCACAGGGGGGTAAAGAGTATCCCTGGTCTGAAGAGGAATCCGAATATATGGAAACCTGGTCTGAGGAATCAGTCTGTATCCTGCCTAGGCCTTTTATCAGGAGGAGGATGGGTACACCTAATCAGAGTAATTAAGTCTTTGGCTATTTTGAGCATTTGTTTTTTAGGCATGGAGGCCTGTCCAGGTGAATGCTGTACTTGCTTCTTTGTCTATAATGGAGTTTTAGACTTGGCTGTAGTTTTTTTATGGTAAGTTGTGAAGGTCTGAAAACACTCGCAGAAGCCGATGCCTGCTCAGCGGCTCCAGACCCATCTGAAGGGTTGGTTTCTGTAGGCCCAACACCTTGAGTATCTACAGGCCTAGACAATTCCACGTGGGAGTCGGAGGCGGCCTGTGGCTCTGAGGTAGCGGGTGTCAGGGGCTGAGAAAGCGCCTCACTGAGAACCGTCGACTGGCCTAGAAGAGGCTTCATCAGTTTTGGGTCTCTGATGCCTGTCCTTATCCTTGTCTTCGCGTTTTTTTGTGTATTCCAGTCGTCGGTTGTTCCGACGACATGGTATAATTAAATCTTCGGCCCAAGTAATGGCGAGCAAAATCAAACCGACGTTTAATAGTCCGTTTGTTAAATCTAGCACAAAACAGACAACTAGTGATGTCGTGGTCTGGGCCTAGGCATGGAACACAGTAAGAATGAAAATCCTTATGGAGGTATTTGCTTCCCACAAGAAATACAATTATTAACTTTTACTGACATCGGTCTGAGGCAAGAAAAAGTTTCCCCAATGGGGTACTTAGCTTTATTGAAGACTTTGGTTCTTTAATTCGAATTGAAAATCTCAGGAGTCAGCCGACCGGCACTTGGAAACTGCTTTTGCTTCGGGCACCGCACGGCAAGACAGACTGAAGAAAATGGCATCAGCTGCATCTTATATACCCCTGGAGCACTGACGTCAGGGAAGAAGCGACAGCAACCAATGCCGGTCCAAGACTCTGGAACTCTGGCAGACTGCAGGACAGCCTGACGGCAGGATAACCCAAGTGTAATGACTGCAGCAGTGAAACACGATAAACATCTCCCTAATCCGCTTCTTAGATTGGGGATAATCCTGACTTTCCCAATTAAAATATTCCCTGAGAGTATTTAAAGTATCACCAAAAGATAAATCCTCTGGAAAAGCCGCCAAAGGGATAGACTCCTCTGCATCTGAATCCTCAAAGGGAGAAAAAGCCTGAGAAAATTCCTCATCAGCAGAAATGCTGGAAGAATCAGAACCTGAACAGGACAAAACCTCAGGAGAAATATCCCTAATCCTTTTAGGAGGAGGAGGAAGCTGAGAACCCTTAAGAGTCAACAGATCATTACTGAATTTAATCATTTGGGATTGAGGGGAACAAGAAGAAACTGAAGCCTAACAAGAAGAAACTGGAGCCTGCCTTTTCACAGGCTTACGAATGGAAAATTTAACTGCAAGCCTGAAGGACTCGGGAGGCCTGGCAACTGCCAAAGTTGCAGCAGAAGTAAAAGGAAGAAGTTTGCTGTCAGAACGCAAAATGGAGGCCTCGGACATGAGTCAGCTTAGCGCTTCCAGCGCCAGCAGAAGAGGCGACAGGTCAGAAGGCAAAATGGAGGCCCAAGGGACACTGACTCAATCAAGGCCTGCGGTTGTACATCTGCAGACTGTAGGGACTGCAAAGGCATCTCACTGGCTACCACCTAAACAAAAAAAAAAAACAGCAAAAGTCAACAAAATTGTTCAAACAAATCCGGTAATATATCCAAAGGAACAGAAAATGAACACACAAATTTTCATTTTCTGTTCCTTTGGATAAACTACCGGATTTGTTTGAACAATTTTGGCTACCACCAGACTGACTACCAACTTATCATCCGAGGACTTAGACTTCTGAGGCCTGTCGTGGTCCTTATCCTTGCGTTTCTTCAGAATATCTGAAGCCTGAAGACCAACGGATGCCATACCAACAAACTTGGTCCAAACTCCAAAATGCCTAGCCAAAATCTTAGTCCAACGATGGATAGTACACGGATTAAAGGAGGCACAGAGACAACAACTGGGAAAGTCGTGGTAAAGGCCTAAACAAATAATGCAATAGGAATGAAAATCTCTATGGGGAATCTGCTTTCCACAGGTAAGGCAATTAACTTTTTCTGACATTCGTTAAGGCAAGAAAAGAGGATCCTCAACGGGGTACTTAGCTGTAATAGATGTCAACTCTTGTAGTCAGAAACCAAAGGTAAACTGCCAACCGGCACTCGTGCATTAAAAGCTTCTGCTTCATGCTCCGTGGCAAGGAAGACTGAGGAAGTGACGTCGGATGCCTCCTTTTGCATCAGATGCCCTGACGTCCTTTATAACCGACTGCAACCAATGTCATTTTTACTTACCTTTGGTATTCTGGCCAACCGAGGGCTAAAGTACAATTTTGTACCTACCATAAATGTAGATGTTAGAGTGTTAACACCGCTGCAGTCATTACACTTGGGTTATCCTGCCGTCAGGCGGTTCCCCAGTCGGCCTGAGTTCCAAAGTCTTGGTCCGGCATTGGTTGCTATCGCCTCCTCCCTGACGTCAGTGCGACAGGGGTATAAAAGATGCAGCAGACGCCATCTTCTTCAGTTTTTCTTGCCCCAGATGTCAGGTGCCCCCAAATAGGTAGGCAATTCAAATTGCTAGTAAAGTATACATAAGAAAAGCAAACAACAACTTTCAGTTACCAGCAAATACTCCCCATAGGTAGTAAAGGGTAGAAGACATAGGTACGTACCAGCAAGTAAGAGGGGAAGGAGGGAGGGTAACCTGGACTGCAGCAGTGTTTACACTCCAACATCTACATCTATGGTAGGTACAAAACTGTACTATGTTCGTGTTACACTGCTGCAGTCATTACACTTTGGTGGAATCCCAAAGCTGAGGTAGGGTGGCTGGTTCTATAAGGCATTAGGGGTGGCTATAAGGACCTGCAGCACAGCAGTGGCGAAGCCAGCTCTGGATATGGAGTATAAAGGCAAACGGTTATGCTTGGTGAAGGTATACACAGAACTCCATGTTGCTGCTTCCAAAATATCCTTGGGAGGTACTCCTCTGAGATAGGCAGTTGGCTGTTGCCCTGGTGGAGTGAGATCTAATACTGCTAGGTACAGGTTTCCCATGATGTGTATAGCTGAAACATATACAATTATCCTATCCATTTTGAAATAGTCTGTTTTGAAATGGCTTTTCCCTGTGCTCCTGCTGCATATGCTACCAATAATTGCTCAGATTTTCTGAAAGCTTTGGTTTTGTCCAAGTAAAAGCGTAACTGCCTGTGAATGTCCAAAGAATGCAGAAGTCACCCCTTTATTCTGTGGTTTTGGATAAAAAGTTGGCAAGTGAATAGTTTGGTGCAATCAGGATCATCTGTGGCTCTTCTTGCCTGGCTTTTATGAGTACCTTCGGAAGGAGAGGTAGAGGTGGGAAAGCATATACTTGTAGGTTTTCCCAGCAGAATGAGAGGGCATCCACTTTCCATGCTTGTGGACGGTAACTCCTTGTGCAGAATTTCTGTAGCTGGCAGTTCTTTGGGGATGCAAACAGATCTATGTCCGGGCTCCACCATTTCTATGTTATCATTCTGAATATTTGTGGATTCAATTCCCATTCGTGGGGATCCATGATGTTTCTGCTCAAGTCATCTGCCAATGTGTTTTTCTCTCCTGGCAGGAATTGCGCTTGCAGATGAACTTGGTAGTCTAGACCTGTGTTCCACAAGGTCATGGCTTGTCTGCAGACGGGGTAAGAATGAGTGCCCCACTGCTTGTTTATGTACCACATAACTGTGTTGTCTGCCTTTAGTAATAGTTGTCCTGGAAGCAGCAGGTCCTTGAAAGCTATAAGGGCATTTTGTACAGCTAGCATCTCTTTTTGATTGATGTGAAGATGCCTTTGTTCTGCGGGCCACTTGCCCTGAATACATTTTCCTGCCATGTGTGCTCCCCAGGCGTAATCCGATGCATCTGTTGTCCGTGTTTGCCTGGCTGTGGGTTGAGTAAAAGGCCGTCCCTTGTTGAGGTGACAAGCTTGAGCCCACCATCGAATCTCCTGTTGAAGGCAAGGAATTAGTGGTATAACGGTTTCCAAACTTTGACAGTGTTGAGACCATACACTCTTTAGGTACCATTGTAGTTTACTCATATGCAGTCTGGCATATGGAATTAGTAGTATGCAAGATACCATGTAACCCCAAGGCCTGCAGAATTTTTCTTGCAGGGAGTTGGGTCTTTGTTGCCATCAATTGAAAGTATTGAGTCAGTTGTCCTTGCTTGTCTGGCGTGAGATAAGCCATCTGGGCCATTGGGTTCAAGCTGGCACCCAGGAATATCATCTCTTGTGAGGGCACTAGTTTTGATTTCTTTTCGTTTACTGTGTACCCCAGGCAACTTAACTTTTTTACGAACGCCAGATGCTTTAGAAGAATGTCCTTGTTCTCTGCTCGAATCAGGCAGTTGTCCAGGTATGGATAAATTTGAATTCCTTTCTGTCTGCAAAATGCAATTACTGGTGCCAGGCACTTTGTGAAGACCCTGGGCGCAGCAGAGAAGTCAAAGGGCAGTGCAGAGAATAGATAGTGCATTGAACCAGCTATGAATCTTCGGTATCTTCTGCAGTTTCGTCTGATAGGGACATGCAGGTATGCCTCCTTGAGGTCCAAGGTCACGAGCCAAGCTTTCTTGGCCAGCATGGGAAGAAGCTGCTGTAGTGTCAACATTTTGAATTTCGGAACATCTAGGGAAGAGTTTAGAGAAGAAAGATCCAGAATGGGACTCCAGGCCTTTGTCCTTTCTGGGAACCAGAAAGAGTCTTGAGTAAAATCCTTGTCCTTGCTCCAGTGGTGGTACCTTTTGAATAGCTCTCATGTCCATGAGTGCTGTAATTTGTTTTTGAGCCTCTACACATTGATTTGGTGGCAGATTTGGCATTCCTTTTAACCTTGGCAGAGAGTGAAAGTGGAACCTGTAACTTTGAGATACAATGTTGAGAACCCATTTGTCTTTGGTGATCCAATGCCAACTGTGATAGAAAAGTGCCAGTTTTCCTCCTAAGGGAGTTGCCAAGAGAGAGCTGTTTGGCAGCTGTAGTGGGAAGTCATTGAGGCTACTTTTTATATAGTTGGGGCCTGTCTTCCCCTTCTTTCTGGCCTGGTGCACCCCATTGTCGAGGCCTGTAAGGACCTTGTGGTTGACCTCTACCTGTTGGAAGTCTGTATCTGCCCCTTTGAGGTCTGTCTAACTGGAAAGGACCAATTCTTTGTTGGCCAATTTCTGCTAAATCGAGGAAGCTGAACCTGTAAGAAATCCTTCACTGTTTGCATAGATTTTGCCTTACCCTCCATCTTCTTTAATACCTCTTCTGCCTTAACTCCAAATAACACATCCCGCTGCAAAGGTGCATCCAATAATTTTGCTTTAACATGATCTGGTAACGTATGTTCTTTTAACAAAGCATGTCTTCTAATGACAGAGCCTCTAACTGCTGCTCTACAGGAGGCCTCTAAAGAATCAAAACCACATTGCAAAGTATGTTTTCCCACTTGATCAGCTGTATGCAATAAATCCTGCATTTCTTTAAAATTAGGAGAATCTGAAACTGGATGCATTTTTTGTTTAAACTGAGACATCAAAAATTGCTGATATTTTAGCATGTGAAACTGGCAATTTAAGGCTCTCATTGCTAAAGTTGCAGACGTATATACTTTCTTTTCCCATCTGTCTAATGCTCTGGAATCTCTGTCAGAGTGAATTGGGTTTTTTGCTGAGACCTTAATCCCTTTGGGTCCGAGAAATAGTTTCAGGGTCAGCAACAGGGCGTTTATACAGAAATTTGAGAGAGTCAGGAACTCTGTCAGGTTTAACTGGGGCTAGAGGTAAGGAGTCAGGATTAAGCTGGATTCAGTATACACATCATCCACAATATCTAACACTGGCGGAATAGCAAGGGGTCTGTGTTGAGGTAATAAAAGGAAGTCTCTGATCCTTTTCTTGGATTCTGAGTAATCCTGGCCTTCCCAATGGAAATGCTCCCTCATGGTGTGTAAGGTTTCCCCAAAGGAGTAGTCCTCAGGCGGAGAGGCTGATGGAATAGATTCCTCAGCATCAGAATCCTCATAAGGGGGTAAAGAATATCCTAGGTCTGAGGATGAATCTGAAGAAATGGACACCTGGTCGGATGAGTCATAGTCTGCATCCTGTCTGGGCCTTTTATCAGGAGGGGGATGGGACCCCCTGATCAGGGTGATTAGGTCTTCAGCCATTTTGAGCATTTGTTTCTTAGGCATGGAGGCCTGTCCTGGAGAATGCTGCATTTGTTTCTTTGTTTTTAAGGGAGGCTTAGACCTGACAGAGGATTTAATGCTTAACTGAGTACGTCTGAAAACACCCTCTGAAGTTGTGGATTGCTCAGCTACTTCGGTTCCCTCTGAAGGGTTAGTTTCGGTAGGCTGAAAAACTTGTGCGTTGGAAGGCCCAGCCAGCTCCACGTGGGAGTCGGAGGTGGCCTGTGGTTCTGCAGAAGCAGTTGTCAGGGGCTGCGAAGGCGCCTCGTTGAAAACTGGCGACTGGCCTAGTAGAGGCCTAGTCGATTTTGGGCCTTGGATGCCTGTCCTTGTCTCTGCGCTTTTTATGTATTCTGGTCGTCGAAGTTCCATCGGCATGGTGTAATTGAATTTTCTGCCAAAATAATGTCAGGCAAAATCAAACCAACGTTTAATAGTGCGCTTGTTAAACCTAGCACAAAACCGACAACCAGTGACGTCGTGGTCTGGGCCTAGGCATGGGATACAATAGGAATGGAAATCCTTATGAGGTATTTGTTTCCCACAAGAATTACAGTTATTAACTTTTACTGACATCGGTCTGAGGCAAGAAAAAGTTTCCCCAATGGGCTACTAAGCTTTGTAGAAGACTTCGGTTCTGGATTCGGAATGAAAATCTCAGGAGTCGGCTGACCGGCACTTGCGAACTGCTTTTGCTTCGGGCACCGCGCAAGAAAGACTGAAGATGGCATCGGCTGCATCTTATATATCCCTGTCGCACTGACGTCAGTGAGGAGGCGACAGCAACCGACGCCGGACCAAGACTTTGGAACTCAGGCCGACTGGGGAACAGCCTGACGGCAGGATAACAGAAGTGTAATGACTGCAGCAGTGTAACACTATGAACATCGGGAGACTGATAACCCATTAGTTAGGACTGCAAGAGTGAAACACGAACATCCAAAGAAATTATAGTCCCTCTGTACTAAGTCCTCATTAGACCAAAAATAGAGTAGTGCTCTATGTGGCATGTACCTGACTAGGCACTTTCAGCAGCTGCAGTGACCTCTGAGGTTCCTCGTGAACAAAATACTGTGTGTAAACATGAACTATGCAGGCAGAGTAAAGGGATAGGCCTTTTAGTAGTCTCCTACCAACTACTAATAGGTGACCTATGCCTGCCCTACAGGAGACTCAAATCCAGCGCTGATGGAGCTGCTACACATCCGCAATCTAAGGATCTAAAAACTCAGTCAATGATTCAAAACAAAATGTGCTGGACAAACAGTTGTGTCTCAGATTGCCCCTCCTTTGGAACAGACTTCCTATTCACATTAAGCAGAGACCTTCCCTGGCCTCTTCAAAATGCTATTTCGATCAATGGATGGGAAAATTGAAAATTCACACCTGAAATAGTGCCCATGTCCCTTATCAAAAGGGGCAGTCTGCAAGATACTCAATGCACAGGCACAAATCCGTTCCATCCTCTTGCCCAAAGGGGCTATATATTGGGTAAAATCAGGTTATATTGGCTAGGCTTGTAAGGACCCTTCAGCAGTTAGTATAGGTTCATAGGAGATTACTATGCTATCAGCTGAAAGGGTAGAAAGGCATACAGGAACATCCCTGTCCACAAGAATGAAAATGCATCCATTTCCCAGGCTTGATTGCAAGGAGCCTTGGTGCAGAATTGGTTTCATCATACATTTTGAGAGGCAGACAACAGATCTATTTGAAGTATTCCCCAGGACTGTGTGAGTTCCTGGAACCCCCCCCCCCCCGGTCATTCAATTTCTATTTGAAAGATCTGTCCTGTTCAGTATGTCTGCCTCTTTTTGACAGCATGCAAAATGTTTATGAATCTTAAGAGAAGACCCATCTGTCATCACAATCAGATCCTGTGTAGTCAGGAATTTCTTTAAAGGAATGCCCAACTGTAAAGGCTTCTTTGCACCAGTATTCATAGCCTGTAAAGCATGCCTTCCTCAGGTAAGACCATCATTAACATGTTGTTTTTTCCTTTACAGATTTCTCTGTGGAAGACGGGCTAAAAGGACTGACATCTAACCAGTCCAATGGTCTCCTGCCTTAGTTACCCTGTGAAGAATCTCCTGAATGTCTGCAAGCCCTAGGGTAGATAGTTCTCCATTGCCTGGATTGGACACTAACATCCAAATATGATTCAGATGACCCCTGAATTTGTGGTGGCTGAAAAGGATGTGGCTGAAAGAACTACAGAGAAAGCCAGAGAGATAAGGGTGTGGTCTGAGGAACCACCAATGGCCACTACAGGTTCACCTATTATTGGATGAGGCATAAACTGAGCCCATGGCAAAGTCAAGGGCTCCTTGTCAAGTATTTTTTTTTTTTTTTATTATTATAGGTGAAGTGGGAGTGGAACAAGCAGGCTGGCATAAGTATCCATGCTGTTTTAGAGATGTCAAAAGCAGTACTGTTGGAATAAGTCAGAAGGTTAAGTGGTCACAGTTTCCACAAGCAGCACACTTTTACATTAAAGAGGGATAAGCAGATTCTTCCAATAGAACAAGGTGGTTTAAGATCACCTGATCTGAAGGAATATTTAGAGCTATGCAGATTTAAGACTCAAACAAGCAAAAGGTTATAATTCAAAGCGGCAAGAAATGATGAAGCAGGGATGGGGTTAAACAAATAAACAAGCCACTGATGTAAAAGAAAGCAGCAGAAAACAGAATGCCCTCGGATGCTTCCTGGCATAGATGTAGAGAAGGCATTTGACAGACAGGAAAAAAGAAAGTTTACAGTTCCTAATAAATTAATCCAAATAAATCTATGAATGACCAGTAACCAGAATGAGAGGGAGGAGCTTTTTCCAAACCACATAAGAAGGTGTACACCAGAGGACGTGTATATACCTTTAAGGAGCATTTCCAGATGTGCACATGCAAGCGGCAGTGCCATTTTGACAGAACAGCCAGAGTTTTAACATGTATGAGTGTGGTAGTCACTTTATAAGTTTAAGTTACAAAGCCTCACTCCTGATGTGTTTGTGTGTAATAAAGCTGCTTGAACAGAACCCACGAATGTTGGTCTGTTTTCTCCTGACCAGACGTGCAACATGGTATCAGAACCGGGATTAGACGAGCTACTACTACAAACCATGAGGTGCAGAGTTGAAGGTGAAGGCAACTAAGCAGGCTGAGTGAAAGCGCACAGACAAATGAAAAACAGTTTTCCCCGAGGTGCACGGAGCCTATGACTTGGGCTCCGAAAACAACTTGGAAGACTTCAACCCCTTCGAAGATTTGGAGGTCTGTTCAGACTTATCTAAAGCCTCTAGGAAATCTGATTTTAAGAGGCCTCTGTCGATAAGCTTTCTACGCCTTTCCAGCATAACTCTGCCACTAAAAGAGCGGCAAATGGAACAGTCCTCTTGCAGGTGTAAAGGCCCTAAACAATAAAAGACATGAGGTGTGGTGGTCGCTGATAGACACCTTCTGTCCACAGCCACACCGCTTGAACCCTGATCTCCGTTTTTCTGACGTGTAAAAAAAAAAAATGAGAAAACAGCACAATTGCTAAGGTTCAGATCCCTGAACTTTACAAATATTAAGAACACAAGCAAATCACACAAAACGTTCAGATCCCCTAACACTCACTAACTCTACTTTGCAGCTATTAAGAACACTAAGAATCACAAAAAAAGTTGAAATCCCTGAACACTAACTATTTCACAAAAAAAAAAAACACAAACAGATAGAATCACTCACAGAGCCCTGTCAAAAACTCAACTAAAGAAACGGCCAAAGGCCTAGGAGCAACTGCTTCTAAGAAAACACACAAAGCACACGCTAAGTATCTCAAAAAAAAAAAAAAACAGTAATATTTAGACTACTACAATTATATACATCACAAACTATCAAAGTTATAGAAAATTTTCTGTCAAAAGACAAGAAAAAAAAAAAAAAAAGGCTACTGGCCCGAGCTTCTTGCGAAGAGTGTGAAATCCATTGCAGAGGCAAACTAGATCTGGGGATTAGCAGCAGAGCATCATGGTATAGGGACTGTGTCTTGAGCTTCTCAGAGATCTAGAGCTTGGAAAGCGGCCAACTCGGAGCCAATATTTAGGCTCCTAACCCACGTGTAAGAACAAACGGCGAGACTGAACTTCACATCAGCCAGAAACGAGCTAAAAGGTTAAGAAAACTGCATAGATTTTGACAAAGAAAATTAAATGGCACATTTATAAGGCACAAAACGCATTACTAATCAAACAAATAGCACAAAAACGTATTAAGCAAATGAATGGCACAAACTGCATTAAACGAAATGTTCAAAACCACAATATTTGGCAAAACTATTCATATGGGTGTCAGAATTACCTTTGCTCTGCATAACAAGCATGTAAGCAGTGGGGATATTTGTAGCATTTCCATATTCAGGCTTGTATTTGGGCCTAGTGTTTGTGGAGGCTGTCTGAGCACATATTCAGGGACATCTTGATTTAGCCAAAGCTATCTGGCATTTCAGTGAGAGAATTGTTGGAGGTCAATGGCTGACTGAGGTCACCTGGACTACAGCTTAGACTAAGCACCTCATTGGTTCTTTTGAGATTTCCTTCTTAAAAGCTGTCTCAGGTTTCAACTTTGTTACCTAAGAAGTTCAGCTGTGAGTGTTCTACCATTTCACACTGAGCTAATCGAAGGAAGGACACTGAGCAAACTCGGAGCTATAATATATAACATTAAGTACCCTGTTTTTTGTTTATTTTGTTCTTTATTTCTTTGTTATTTATAGCACTTTGTGTACAGTGTATTTTTCTAGCTAGTTTCACTGTGTGTGAGGTATTAACTGGAAATTGTCCACTTTTATTAAGCATCTGTTGGGTTGTTTCTAATAACTTGTTGCAGTTAAACTCTTTTTTCTAGAGGCTCCTTTAGCAGTTTAAAACTTTCATTTAAAGGCTCACTGCTGCTTTTCAGCTATGAGAAACACTTCTGCAGTTTGTTTCCCACCCTTCCTCCCGGTTGGTATAGTGTTTTTATAGTTGGTGGCTTTGCAGTTGCCCGCCCCTAGTGTAAATTTGATCTGGGACCCTCCACCCAGTCTAGTGTCATTACCTCATTCTACCCAGTACAGGGAGAACATTTGAGAAGGCCAATCAGCTTAGTTTCTGCTACTCCTTCCTCTCTTTCCACTAAAAAAAAATAAATAAATAAAATAATAATAATAAAAAAAATTTCCATGCTTGTTTCCTGCCTTTCCTGTGGGTAGTCTAGCCTGGATATAGATTTGCTGTGTCCAGGACTATTTGTAGGCTTCTAGGGCCCAAGCCTTTCTGTGTTGGAGGGAAGCCTTCTAGCTTAATTTTGTTTCTTAGAACTAGCCAGTTTTTTGTTTCAGCACTTGTTCAGAACTTATTGTAAGCACTAAATAAGCTACAAATTACTACAGCACTCAAACTTTCCTCACTGCTAGAGGAAAACAGTTTCTAGTACTTAAATAAGCACCTATCCAGGCATGTCTAAGGGTCAACCCCCGGTGTTTTCTCCTGTCTACCTGATGAACCTGGGCATCTTGGGGCAATGCAGTAATTGCCTCATGTACACAGACAACCCTCTCCTCCCACCACCCAACATTACAACCTGTGAGAGATGCACTTATATAGCCAAACTGGAAACAAAGCTCTCTTCACCCAAGACTGGACTAGACAGTCAAGAGGAGAAGGTAAACACTTGCACCACACCACACTCAGCACATAGTCCCTCAAAACCTACACCACCAAAACACACACATCTACATTCGCGGAGGCTCTCAGTAAAAACCTGCCCAAGCAACAGGGACCTCCAAAGCAGAAACACAAGCAACCTCCACCCCCCAACACAACCCAAATGACACATAGTCCACAAACTCAGTGTGCCACTCAACCACAGCCCATAAGGCATAACACCGTACCCAACACTCTAGTCATAGGTGACTCTATAGTCAGAGCACACTGATGTTCCACTCACCAGGCTAAACAGAGAGAAAGTTACTGTCAGCTGCCTGTCGGGTGCCAGGATCTGCCACATAACGCATGCACTCAGGTCACTCCACAGCAAGTACAAATATGACTCTGTCATTGCCCATGTTGGTGTGAATGAGCAGAGACGTACCTCCTTGGACTACATGAAGAGAGACATGGAGGAGCTGTCCGATCTTGTAGCCCAGGCAGGTATGACCCTAGCCCCGAGTAGCATCCTGCCATCACCCAGAATGATACCACAGTACAAGGACAAAATGATTGACTTCAACAATTGACTAAGCTTCTGGTGTCATTCTAAGGGGATCCAGTATCTGTCTGCCTGGGATGACATGATCTACAAGCAACGATGCTTTGCCAGAGATGGCCTACACCGGTCTCCCCTGGGATTCCGGATACCGGCTAAGGCTCTAACCACACCTACAGTGCTTTTTTAGGCAAGGTTCAAATGACAAATTCACCACCCTAACAAGGACAGGCAAGAAGAATCTGAGGATATTGCTACTCAATGCTAGAAGTCTAAACCTCAAAAAGCATTCTCTCAAGGCACTCCTTAAAATGGAGAACATCGACATCTGTGCAGTGACAGAGACCTGGTTCAAGGCTCCAGAGAGTACCCCTGCATTACCAGGCTATAATTCATACCACACCTTTCGGCCACCTAACCTGGACCAAAACACTAAAGGCGGAGGCGTGTCCATATTCATTAAGGATATCCACACCTCCAGGCTAGTTGCTCAGCATAATGCATCTGAGATTATCCAAGTGCAACTAACTCTGGGCAAGACTGCAATCCAAATTGTAGCTTCCTACAGATCCCCCACCATGCCCCAGGATTCCCACTCCTCATTTCTTAATACACTGGAAAATATTAGGGTACAACCCAATACTCTAATAATGGGCGATTTCAACTACCCTACCATTAACTGGGAAAACTACTCATGTACCAACTCTTGTGCTCAACGATTTCTGGAATTCATAAATTCCAATGCCATGGATCATCTTATCCACACCCCAACCAGGGGCAGCAATATCCTAGACCTGGTTATTACCAACATGGGCAACCGGTGCTCCACACCAGAGGTCAATTCCTCGTTGGTCAGATCCGACCATAAGCTAATCACCCTAGATATCCACATCCCCCCCCCCCCCCCACTAGGGAAACCACAGTAAAAAATTTCTCCAAAGCCAACTTCACGCTTCTTAAGACAGAAGTGGCAAACTTCACGACACCCATGCTGATGGACAATACAGGTAGGACTTGCTGAATCCTACACAAATGCACTTTATAAGCACTTACATGAGTGCATGGATCGTGCAATCCCCAACAAAACCAAGATGCTATCCTCCAAAAAAAGGAAGCCAATCTGGTGGTCCCCTGCCATAAATACTACAACAGAAGAAAGAAACTGCTGCAAAAAAAAAAAAAGAGAGTAAAAATCCTATGATTGGAGAAACTCCCTGGTCAGCTTCAGTAAGAAGCGGAGATCCCTCAAAATCCCCCAAAGCTAGTTATGAAAACAAAAATCGCCACTGACTCTAAAGACAACCACAAAGCATTCTATAGCTATGTCAAGAATCTCAATGGCAACACTCAGATCTGCTCTGAGTTACAGCACAATGGCACTAAATATACAGAACCAACGGATATTGCCAACATCCTGGCAGATAGGTTCAGTGCTAACTTTACCCCTCTGTTATCCCCTAAAGGGCCCATCTCTATACCAGAAGAATGCAAAGTTCCTGTAATCACAGCAGCACAGGTAAAAAAAAAAAAAACCACTATCCAAAGCCAAGAACACAGCATCCATGGGACCTGACGACATCCCAAGCTGCGTTCTACATTAACTACAGAACGAACTGGCACCCCACCTAAGTACCATGTTCAGTCATAGCCTCACCTCAGGCTATGTACCCACTGAATGGCGCACAGCGACAGTTATCCCACTCCACAAAGGGGGAGCCACCACAGACCGGGTAACTACCGCCCCATTAGCCTAATGAGCCTGGTCTGCAAGGCTATGGAGCGCATCACCATGGAACTTCCAAACAATGACATTGGTAATCTCCAAACTCAGGACCCCACCCAGTTTGGGTTTGTAAAATGCAGATAATGTCTCCTAAACCTGAGAGACTTCTTTGAAGCAGTCACCAAAGCCATAGATGAGGGTAAGGTGGTTCACACAGCCTATCTAGATCGCGCCAAGGCTTTTCACACCATCCCCCACTCTGGAATTCTAGATAAACTCACTAAACTAGGCATAAATCCCTATGTCACAAGATGGGTTGCCAACTGGCTCACTGACAGAACCCACACTGTGAAAGAAGCAGACTCCAAACCCAGCTCCAGACCAGTGACAAGTGGAGTACCACAGGGTTCAGGCCTGGGTCCTCTCCTGTTTGGTATCTACTTCTCTGAAGTACAGGCCAACACAGAAGGTCTTTGGCTAACAAAGTTAGCAGATGACTGCAAACTAGGAGCCATAATCAAAACTCCAAAATATGTGGACATCCTACAAAAGGGCCTTGCTGAGACAGATGCCTGGTGTAAAAGCCATGGCCTCAAGCTCAATGCCAAAAAGTGCATTGTCATGCCTTTTGGTAAAAAACTCATTACCCATGAACTACCACATAGGTGGTAGTCTACTTACCACCGAAAGTGTGATAAGAGACCTTGGGACCCAGGTGGACAGTAGTCTCTCCTTTGATAATCACATCGCCACAGTAGTCAGGAAATCCTTCTATGTGGCACACCTCATCACAAAAGGTTTCTCATCCAGGAAAAAAAAAAAAAAAAAGAGGTCATTGTTCCCCTCTATTCATTACTCATTAGACCCATTATAGAGTACAATGCCCCTTTTGGTATGTACCTCACAAGACATCTACAACTGGAAAGGCCACAGAAACACCTCACGAAGAGGATTACCGGCCTCAAAGAGATGCCCTATGCAGACAGTCTCAAAAAACTTCAAAAAACTGCAGCTTTACTCCGTTGCATATTGCCTACTCAGAGGCGATCTCTGCCTAACATACAAAGCTATGTCAAACCCAGAGCTTTTAGACATGCTCCACTTAAAGAAATCACAATCCCTACGAGCTACAAGCTCTAGGGACCTAAACCTCATCACCACAATAAACAGAACATGCTGGAGGGATAGATTCCTGTCCCAGAGACTTCCCATACTGTGGAACAAACTACCTATCTATATCAAACAAAGCTCCTCATTAGCACTGTTCAAGAAAAATCTTGATGATTGGATGGTAGATAGGAAATTCACCCCAGGGATCACTTCTGTGGCTCTGCTCGACAGTGGCACAGGAAAATAATTTTCCTGGGGCTCTGCTCGACAGTGGTACAGGAAAATAATTTTCTTGGGATGGCGAAAGCCAGGGTACCATTGGCTAGGCTTATATAGGCTCAATAGCCTAGTACCTACCTATGAACCTATAAAGTAGAACAGGCACAAGTATAATGAGCATAAGACATTAAAATGGCATAACTAGTACAATTAAAGGGCAAAATTAAGCTTAAAAGGCAACTGCATGTTTTTTTTTTCTAGTAAAAGACAGTTTGGCCACAAACTACTATTTTGCATCAATCAAAGCCATTCAAAGCATAACCAAGCTATTCTATGTATCTCAAGAGTGTGCAAAGTGTTTGCAGCGTGTGTGCTTTATTACAGTGCAATTATTTCAAAGAGTTTGCTGTGTGAAAAATAGTCATATTGCAAAGTGCAGTCAAAATACAGCCACTTCAAAATGTTTTGCGCTATGTGCATTTATTGGCAGAAAGCCATCATTTCAGAGTGTTTCTTGCACATTAGTTATTTTGCAAAAGTACAGTCATTTTGAAAGTCTCTTTTGCTGTATACACCACCTGCAACGTGCATATATCTCAAAGTCTTTCTTACTCTGAGCTTCTGTTGTGTACAGTTTATTTGCAAAGCAGTTATTTCAAAGTATTTCTTAGACTGATAAGGATTGGTTTAATGAAGTACAGTGATTTCAGACTGTTCTTATGCTACAGAGATTCGGCAAAGTGCATCTAGTTCAAACACTATTGTGCTATTGGGCATAATTACAAGTACGGGAATAATACACACATTTATATTTATATAGTGTTTGAATGTGTGTGTGTGTGTGTGTGTGTGTGTGTGTGTGTGTGTGTGTGTGTGTGTATCTTCATACATGATTTCAAGCACCTATGGCAGAGGCCGTTTGCTGACCAAGTCCATTTGTGTTTGATCATAATGTAGCATAGAATTGGAGTACTCTAGCAGGAATATGATATTTTTATACAAGCAGCTTTTTCTAACAAAGATGCATGCACAAGGGCATTCATTTTGCTTAACTTATCTGGGTCAAAAGCTATTGAAAGAGTTCATGCAGGAGATGGGCAAAACAGTCATTGTGGTACTGGCTGAATCAAGGGAAGACCCAGAGTGCTTAAACTTAAAGAAATGTGCAAACAGTTAAGTTCTAACCTTTGTACTGAAGGTGGGTATGTGTCGGCCTGTAAAATCTGATGTTTGTATCAAAAATGTCCCACTTTACCCATTTGAAAAGGTGGCAGCCCTAATTCAGTACCCCATTTGGTAGAAACAGATTCTTCAGGATGCCTTCTGGAATAAATTCTGCAAATGAAGTCTTTCAGTGTGCAATGGAGCAAATTATTTCAGGCTACCCATGTACAAGGATAGTTGATTTACTGGTTGGAGGTAATGGAAGCAGAGCATGACAAACTTCAGGAAAAGTTCTGGACAGATGGAGTGAAGTGAATTTAAAGTTCAATCCTCTATAGTGCAAATTGAGACTACCAAAAGTTACTTAGATAGGTCATTTATTTATCAGTACAGTCTTACGACCAGATCCTTCCAAGCAATAAGCCATTCTTGAGATGCCAGCTCCAGACAATGTTCAAGCCTTACAGCGTTTTCTTGGTATGGTTAACTATTTGGGCAAATTTATCCCTGACTTGAGCAAGTTATCAGCACCTTTAAAAAGAGAGCCGAGACACAGAAATGTTGCATGGTCATTGTTAGACCACCACCAGAGAACATCCGATACATTAAACAGCAAATTGATAACCCACCTACATTAAGATACGATGATGTCCACAAACCAGTAGTTCTTTCCTCTGATGCTTCAAAGTTCGGTCTTGCTGCAGTTATTCTTCAAGAGTAAGACCTGTTGCCTATGTATCTAGAACTCTTACTCAAACAAAGATGCAGTATGATCAAATTGAGAAGGATGTTTTGGCAAATTGTGTTCGCATGTTCGAAGTCTCAGACAGAAAATGACCATCAGCCTCTAGTCACAATTTTAAAGAAGTCTATGCATTCCACTCCAGCAAGACTACAAAGAATGATGCTCAAACTGCAAAAGTAAAATTTCAAAATGGTCTATACAAGGGTAAGCTTCTTTATCTGGAGGATAGCTTATCCAGATCGCCTAGAAATGCTAT
This sequence comes from Protopterus annectens, assembly GCF_019279795.1. Lineage (NCBI taxonomy): Eukaryota > Metazoa > Chordata > Ceratodontiformes > Protopteridae > Protopterus > Protopterus annectens. The sequence goes on along the minus strand of NC_056738.1, from coordinate 341,635,420 downwards.
AGAACAGCTTGATGTACAGAATTTTAACTTGGATGTCATGAAGTGTGTATTTTTTTGCCCACGACACATGAGCTGAGATCATACAAAGACTGATCCAACTTTGCAAAAGCACAATCACTTCATCAATGCAGGCTATCCATTAAAGCAATCCTGTGTACCACCACCAGAAGTGCAACCTTACTTTACATACAGAGATGAGATGCTGATGAAGATGGTATCATTTTTTCAAACTCCAAAAGTAGTTGTTACTACTTCCTTACAACGTGAATACATTAAGATTTGACCGTCTACCCAGGTTCTGATTCTACCAAAAGAATGGTGAGAGGACTAGTACTTTAGCCTTCTTTAGCAAGAGACACTGAACAAGAAGGAAACTATCAATGTGCAATCATACTAAGCTGCATTTGCAAAGACAGCCACTTTAGCTAAGCCAAATTATTAAACTACCTTGGTCAATCGTAGGAACTCACATTTGCGTGGAACAGTCAACATTAGCGTTGGTAGACTCTTATTTGAAATGGCCCGAGATAGATTTGCTACCTAATTTAACGTCCAGTGCTGTTACTAACAAGAGGAAACGTAATTTCTGACAATGGTTCTTCGTTTATCAGTCCGATTTGCTAAAGAGTGGAACTATCCATATTACTAGCAGTCCTGAATATCCTCAAACAACCTTGCTGAACATGCAAGTACAGACTGCACAGCAATTACTGGAGAGATCAAAGCATGACAATACTAATATCTTCTTGAATTCATTTAATCCCAGAAATATACCCAGTGACAATCTACTTGGCACCCCTACTCAGACGTCTATCTAGGCAAACCAGAACAACCTTCCCTATCAGTTCTAGTTTGTTGGTGGCTAATGATAAAAACAGAGCAATCAAAGCACAACATTTTAAGAAGCATTCTTCTCAGAAGTCAAGCTCTGATAAAACAAACAGATTTCTTCATCCATTAAAAGAACAAGAAACAGTGAGAATGCCAACAGCAAAAGAATTTGCTTGAAATGGTCAAGGGAGAGGTACATTTATTTTACATTTGTTTACCGGCATAGTCCGACTGAATACATACCCATTTTCAATGAAGGCCTGGGGAGAAAAGCTCCAAATAGACAAATTTACATAGATTACACAAGAAGTTAGAGAACATTAGAAAATATAAAACAAAGTGATTATGTGCAATGGTTTAGTAGTGTTCCCTAGTAGGGGCTCAATTCTCATGGACAAACAATTAAAAGCAAGAGATGTCAGATTGGATACAGAGCAGAGATCCTACTTTGTGGAAACTGAGTAGTACAGAGTACAAGAGAAACCACAGGCATCTTCTTCCTGTATCACAAATATCGCAGCATCGTACCTGTGATACAGATCTCAGAGAACCCAGGCAATGTTCATACTGAAGAACATGCAGCAGTATCCCTTCTGGTTCCTGATGACATCTCCAAAGTTGAACATTCCTTGAAGATATCCCTGTTGTTAGAGCCAATTCTGACTTTTGTGTTACATGATCAGGTCGTACTTCCAGCAACAGTGCAAACTACACAGCAACCTGCACATGACTGTTTTATACGTCTGCTTTTGTATGATTGCATGTCAAATAATTAGTGCTGTACAAGTGCATGTCAAAAGATATTTTCTGCAAATTGCATGTCATTGACTACTGTCATTTCATACAAGGACTATTTGTCAAAAAGGGAGGATGTAGATCAAAGCATGTGTATGTACCTTTAAGAAGAATTTCCAGATGTAGCACATGCATATAAATACTGAGCAAGTGCAGACACCAGTGCCATTTTGAGAGAACAGCCAGAGTGTTAGCATGTAGGAGTGTGGTAGTCACTCTGCTTATAAGTTTAAGTTACAATGCCTCATTCCTGATGAGGTTTGTGTGTAATAAAGCTGCTTGAACAGAACCCAAAAATGTTAAGTCTGTATTTTCCTGACCAGACTAATCGACAGAAGGTAGAAGACAAAGGTTGCCCATTATCACCCTTACCTTCTATGTATTTAGAGCCACTGGCAAAAAACTCGTCAAGAATGGTGTGAGGGTAGAGAAGTTGCGAAATGACATCTGCCAATAAATGTGTTACAAACCCCCAAAGTTTTATTCCAATATTAAACTTAAGGAAATACCATGAAATAATTTAGTACTAAGCTTTTTGTTTATCTACAAAAAATAAATAAAGGCCAAGCTGTTAAAAGATATGGGAAGAGACTAGAGTGACAACTAGTTCATAATTAAGGCAACGGTTTCATATGAATATATACAGAAAAATAAAGGCTGGGAAAATGTCGTTCCATAGATACTATACACAGATAAGGCTTTTCACCAAACCCAGTACAAAAAAAAAAGTTATATACTATATATATATATATATATATATATATATATATATATATATATATATATATATATATATATAAAAATTTTAAATTTAGGTTCCTATCAGCTGACGAAGACGCAGGCTAGCGAATGCGTCTTGGTTGAGCTGTAAATGCCAAAACATCAACGGGTCATGTAAGCGAATTGTTTCCCAGGGAAAGAATATGCTTGGCCGCTTCGGTACTTTGTCGTTTGCGGCACTGTAATGCGGTCTTGGTATATTTCAGTAGGGGGGTGTGGGGGGTGAAGCCCCCCACTTAATATCACGTATTAAAGTGTGTTGTTTGTTGGAACAGCGATTTTTTTCCCTTGGGAAAAAAAAAAATCACAGTTCTGACAGTTTGGTTTTGTAAGCTTTCGCTTACATGGGGTCGATTAAATCACTGTTCGCTAGCCTAAGCATTCAGTGATCTAATACAGGCCCCGATATATATATATATATATATATATATATATATATATATATATATATATATATATATATATATATATATA